>NW_020451304.1:1911754-1932851 GCF_003343035.1 Apteryx rowi
ACTCCGGGGCCGGGCGGGGCAGACTTTGCCCCGCGGCCGCTCCCCGCCGTGGGCACGGACCGGAGCATCCCGGGGGGGCGACGGGCCGGGGGGGCGTCTGGGTGTCCCGCGAGGGCGGGCGGACCGGCTTTACGGCAGCGGGGGGCAGAGCTGGCTTTACGCTGGGGGGAGCCGGCTTTACCGGCTGGGGGGACGCTGGACGAGGGGGGAGGTGGCCGGTTTAACCGGGAGAGGGACCCCTGGGTTGGGGAAGCCTCGGTTTTACTGGGAAGGGAGGGGGGACCGCAGTTGTGCCCCCATCGCTGCCCTCCCCACACCCCAATGCTGGCGGGGTCCCTCGGTGCTGGGGGGCTTCCCGGTACTGGCCAGGCCCCCCCCGCGAGCCCCAGTGCCAGCAGGGCCCTGCGGCTCGGCGGCGGCGGCGGGTGCTGATTCATGGGCCGGCGGGGGTGGAGCAGTGGCGGGACCCCAGCGGAGCCGCGCGCTGGAATCCGGACCAGATGTACCCGGCACGCCAGGAATGCACGGCATCCCCGCCAGGCCCGGCGCCGACCCAGCCGCCCGCCGCCGCGCTGCGCCCCGACCCACCGCTGCCCGCCCACCGCTGGTGCCACCCGCAGACCCCCGCCGTGATGCCCAGCCTGGCCCTCGTGGGGTCCGGGCTTCCCCCGCCACCCCCGGAGGCACGAGGCCAAGTGGGAGCCTGGGGCCCGGTGGCATCCCGAATACCTTGGGGTGACGCCAAGGGGAGGATGCTCCAGGGGAGCCGCGTTAGCCTCTGTGCGGCCCCCTGGGTGAGAGGGGGCCAGCTCTCCCCACGGCGGGGATGGCTGCTTGGGAGGTCTGAGCCGACTGTAACTGCCTGGGAGTTTCCCAGAAATCGGTCCCCGCAGCTGAAGTGCTGACAGGGCCTAAGCTGAGCAGAAAAGGGGTTTTCCTGGAAGGAGGGGGAAGAAGTGGGGTCCCAGGCTGGCCCGTGGGCCGTGTTGCTCACGCTCTTGCAAAATGACACGAAAAAGCTCTGCTCCCTGAATTCCCCTGGTGGTCACTTGGCAGTGGCGGCCTGATGAAGTGTCTTCCTTGGCAGGCGGTGGCTGGCCCCCGGCCAGGTGGGACCCTGCCAGCCGAGATGCCTGAGGTGAGCAGCTGGGGAATGCCTTAACCTGTACCCGGGGCCACCGTCCTGCCGCTGCAGCAGGCCCAAAGCACTGGCTGCCTCCAGCGGCTCCGATCCGTGCCTTAGCCTTCCTGCTAAGGCCGCTCGTTCCTGCAGGAACAAGTTGTCTTATCTCTGTTTTCCAGCAGAAACGGCCTTGATTTTTCTGCGTGTTGCTGGCATTTGGCAGGTTTTAGGGCTTGCTGTGGGTGTCAGAGCAAAAGCACCACCTGCTTTGGGAAAGGGGAGGGATGGCTGATGTCGAGCCTGGGGAAGAGTCGAGGACGTAGCTGTCTCGAGCTCTCCTGTAACAGTTCTGGGGTAGCTTGCTGCCGTGGCCCACTTTGCAGCCGCTCTCCTGCGAGCGCCCAGCACCGAGGAGCTTCCGCGAGCGAAGAAGGAGGCAGCAGATCGGTGCTTGGTGCTGGGGAGGGGGTGAGGAGCAGGGTCGGCTCTCCCTCCATGGGGCAAGTGGTCCGGGTGCCATTTCAGGCTAGCAGTGTTCAATCCTGGCTCTGATGTGTTTGTTTCTTTCCCAGCTGCTGCCCCGGCTGCCGTGCTYCTGGCTAACCAGCACCAGTTCTTCAGTGGCAAGCTTTATGTCCTTCTCTAGTAGCTAAAGCTGCCAGTTGAAGAACTGTTGAATGTAGCCACTCTCTTCTTGTTGGACATCCATTAGATCCGTGTCGTGAACAAGCGGGATGAGCAAGCCTGCAGCATCCGGTGGATTAACCCCTCTGCGGGCTGAGGATGGGCCCTCCTGGGATGAAGAACTTGCCTTGTGGCCTCCAAACAGAGCCTCAGCTGTGGGATTGCCAGAAAGTCATACCAGCAGGGTTGTGAAATGGGGAGCGGGGTCACCACCGTGGGGTGACGCTTAACCAAGAGAACTAGAGAAGACCGTGAAAGGGGTATTAAACTTGGTTTTGCTGCACAGTACCTTTTAGGAAGTTTGTTACCCATGGGATCTCTGGGCTCAGGACCTGCCTGAAGGGAAGATGTGGTGGAGATGGTGGCTGTGGACTGAGCTCTCCTGGTGGGGCAGGGGGGAGGGGGTTGTAATGTCAGAGTGCTTGAGCCCCTGCCAGCGCTGCCTCGGGGCAGTGCCTCRAAGGTCAGAGGAAGAGGGTTGGCTTTTTGGGCCCCCTTGGTTTGTCACGAGCCAAAGGGCTGACCGTGGGCGTTGCGCTGAGCAGCCCAGGGTGCAGCTTGCAGGACCGACCTGCTGCTGCGCCCAAGAGCAGGGGTGGTCCCGCAAATAGCCCTATGAATAGCGAATGGGAGCAGACGGAAGCGCAGGTGGAATCGCTGTGGGTTTGGCTTGAGTGCTGATGGGTGGGAGCGAACGCCCCTTCCCAGGCGAGCAGGGACCCGCTGGCCTGCGGCAGCCCCTCGGGAGCCTCCAGCAGCACGGCGGGATGGAGCCGGAGGGGAGGAAACCGAGCTGCCCGTGTGCGGGTCGGGGCTGGGTGTGGCGGAGCCGGGCTGCAGCGCGCGGCGCCTGACTCAGGGCCGAGTCACGCACAGCCCCAGACATCGCTTCCGGGAACCGGCACCCCGCGAGGGCTGGGCAGCCCTGGCTGCAGCCGGTGCTGGGGCAGCGCCAGGTCCGCAGGTATTTGGATGCAGCGGGCTGGGCATCGCCGCGTCAGCTGTGCTGGTTTGCCCTCCCCGCCTGAGCTGTGGGTGAGCCCTGGCCAGCGGCGCTGAGAGGGGKCTGGGTGAAGCTTTCTGGGTGCATCTGTGTTTTTAGGCTCCACTCCTCTGTTGGATGGAAGCAGAAAAGGGCCCGTTGAGGGGACTCGGAAGCTGTTCTCTGGGAATGGAGATTCCCCTCTTGGCCTTGCACTGGGGAAAGGATGGATTGGGAGCTGTTTAACTCTGTGCAGCTTGGTACCGGGCGAAATGTCAGTATGGAAGTGCTGCAAGGACAGGCGAGAAGGGCGCCTCGAGGCCCTTCCCTGGGGCCGTGTTCCTTGCTGCATCCTAGCCCTCTTCCCAGGGATGTCTCCCAGGTCAGGCCACTGGGTGGTGCAGCAAAGCCCCCCATTGCTGGAGCAGTTCCCAGCCCCGTGCTGCCAGGAAGGACTCCCCTGGAGCCTCTGCGCTCCCAGAGGGGGACGCCCGCCGTAGGGGCAGAACGAGGCACTGCCTGTGCCACCAGCTCCCAGGCTGGTTTGGTGTCCAGGAAGCACGGGAGCATCTGGATGCTGCTGTYGGGCATAGCCTGCCAGACAGATCGCTGCCTGTCCTGGATCAGAGGGCGGGCAGGGAGAAATGGTCCTGTGCTGAAATGAGTCTACGCAGTCTCAACTAAACTTGTCTGTCCAGGCTCCAGATGCCCAGGGCAGGATTGCTACCRAATTTTGGCACACAGCAGTGTGCAGAAAGCAGCCTGGTGTCYGTTAGCTGTCTGTAGTGTTGGGCGGGTAGAGAGGGAGCACATCTTAACCGTTCCTCGTCTTGGAGCCCTTCATTCCAGCCTGTTCTGATATAAAACTGCTCTGTTTGGCATGTTGATGGCTACCAGAAGCTGAGTTCCTTCATGGTTGCTGMCACCCAGAGAGAGCACAGTTGCTGAGCCCACTCGGATCGATCWCTGTTCAGAAAGGATCATGGAAAAACACCTCCGGTTTGATCCAGAGCCAGTCTCTTCTATGGCAGCTGCCTCGTTGCTGTACTGCAAGTTCATACAGAGTAACTGGCACCTGCTCAGCACTCGGCATGCCCTGGAGTGCACTGAGGGGCAAAAAATAGCTGGTGTGCATGCAGGATGGCCCCAGGGCAAGGAGGAGCAGCTCYGGGCTGCGCTTCCCAGCCCCCGCCGGTGCACTGCAGCAAGGTGCTGGTGAGGCTTGATAGGGAGGGGAGCTGCCTGCTCCTTCCACCGGTGTCCCTACTCTTGCAACGCTCAGATCTGCTCCTTCCTCCTGTCACCATGCAGGACCGACGTGCTCTGCCAAAAACATAGCCACATCTCACCAGGGAAAGAACTATCTCAGGGCAGAGAATTGCCCTGAGCAATTCAACAGCACGAAGTCTGCTGAGGTCAGGAAATGTAAAATGCGGTATTTCAGGTGAACTTCATGTATTAGGTACCAGAGCGCAGATGCGTGCGTTTAAAACAAAAACAGCATCACCCTATCTCATTTGCTGAGCCGAGAGGCTCTGCTATGTTTAGCCCATGTCCATTGTAAAAGCAGAGGGATTTTAGGCTGACAAAGTAGTTGTTCCTCTGGGAACTTGCCCTGCTTTCGGGGCTTACCCTTCCTCTTGCGAAGGGCCATGTGACCAGTGAGTAAGTGCAGCGTTTGCAGTGTTTCCTGTAGAAAGCACAGATTGCTTACCGTTGCTTTGCAAAAATCTAGTAACTCCTTCCTCTAGCACTGAGCCTGTGCTTCCTGCAGCATCCAGCTGCCTCCTCGAAGCGTTCCCCCCATGCACAGACACTGCAGGAGAAGGGATGCCACCGGGGTTGGTGTCTATGCTAGCAAGGCTTGGATCTCTCTGGCTGCTATGAGGTGGTGGGAAGTGCTCTCTGTGGAAACTAATGCAATATTCAAGACTGCTGTAGCGATGCCAGCAGGTGCTGTTCACTCAAAGGTCGTATCGCAGCCCTCTGTCCTTAGGGGTAAGGTATTCGGTGTGAGTTCTTGCACACAGGCTATGTAGTTCCCAGCTGTGAGAGCGCAGCTCGCCTTGGCCACAGCTCCCCTTGCTGGGAAAACATGCTTTTGGAAAGCAGAAGGTCAGTGTGACCGGCGTGCTGAATGAAAGCTCCTGCCAACAGCAAGCTGGGGGCAGGGGGGGTAGAGCTGGTGCATTTACGGGCTTACGGCCTTCTCTCTGCTCAGATCCTCAGCAGAGCTGAGCTCCAGGACTTGGGCATCCTCCCCTTGTCCAGTGCAGCAGATCCCACTCCAGGAGACAGGGGAAAGTGCTGCTTTGCTTTGCCCCAGCTTTCTTTGGCTGTGGCGTGCAAGTGAGCAGCCCAGAGCCAAGGGTTGACTGCAAACAGAAAACGCAGGAACTGGGATCAGCTTCTCTTGTGCCTTTATTTCTGCTGTGCCAGGATGGGAGGATGTTGAGCTGAGAAGCGGTAACACCTGGGTGGCTCTGTGCCCTTTGCGGCAGTGCGCGTACTAGCTTAGGTGTGTGTCAGCCAGGGTATACTGGTGATATCGCAGGCCCTGAAAACAAGAGGTACATTGGGGAGTTGCAGTAAGTCATCTTGACTTCGTGTCTCTCAGGGGGCTCTCTGCTTGTGTGGGGAATGCAGTGCAGAGTGGCCCAACAGCTCGGGGTGTCACTTACTCTGCTTCTTCTTTAGAGATTTGTTTTCCTGAGCATAAAACTTCTGCAATCAGAGACACCATGGGGTCACAGTTTAGGCTGGCAGCCGCAACCACATAGCCATCCCTGAAAGAGAAAGCAGAAGTATGTGGATCTCCCCAGAGCAAATAACTCGGCGTGGCAGCATCCCAATGCTGCTGTGGCTGTAGGCCAGCAGTATATTGGAGCAATCAGGGCAAGGCAGCTGATCCTGCAGCATGCATGGCAACTTGCAGCAGACCGCCTGGTGCTGCTGGAGGCTGGGCACCGAGTCTGAGAGCAGGGGGAGAGGGAGATGTGTCCCTGGCTCCCTGCCTAGTGGGTATCTCTGTCCCAGTGAGTGCTAGCCTTTCCCATTTTGGTTTTGGGGCCTCTCTATCTGATCTCCCGTGGAAGCTGCTCGAAGCTTGGTCTCTCCTCCTTGCCTGTCCTGCTTCATTTTTCTCTCCATGCTCTGAAATCATTTCACTGCTGGTCCAATGGCCTCCTGTGGTGTGCAGCCACAGGAGGGTGACATGGAGCTGCATCCCCACCAAAGGYGGCTCTGCAGGTTGTTACGGAGAGGTGTGGGCCCTGTTCCCCGAGTGCTGCTGTGTCAGGGTGCAGACTGGCTGCAGATTCACTCACCTGATGTAAAAGATCAGGAACTCCAGTTGCTCCAGGCTGCCCTTCACGACTGTGTCCGTGTATCCCTCCCCGCAGCCTGTGAGAGATCATTACAGCCTGCTCAGGGAGCTCCAGCACAGCAGCTGCCACCAGTCCCACCACAGTGCCACAGCAAGTGCAGGCAGGGGAGAAGGGACGTGACTCTGGCTGGTGGAGGGCCTGGGCTGGGGCTGGGCCAGGGATGGGGAGTGGGTTTAGAGGCCCCAGGCAAGCAGAATGGACCAGGAGGTGGAGGACTGTGTCATGACCCCAAGCCTCTACTCGGCTTGGAGAGAGAAGTTCTTCCTGCTTTGTAATTTCTAAGCCACTAGAGATCAGCAAAGAACAAGGGCTCTGTGTATCTTGTGGGCCCAGRTCTCAGAAACAGGGCTCACAAACCCGCTGTGGCAGCCAGTCCAAAGCTTGAACTGCTTCGGGTAACCTCTGTAACTGCTTCTGCCCACAGCCTGGACMAGGTCTGCGTGTTTGCAAACCCCAGACCCAGTAATATCCAAGCAGCTCAGCTAGGAGCCAGTTGAGCTGTTCTCATCTCTCTGCTCCCTCCTACCTGCATAGCGGATGCTTTTCCCAAGCATTGTAGTCCAGAAGAAGGGGACAGTGTGCAGTTCCTTCTGTTTCTTCAGCATGTTTAAGGCAGCAATGTGACCTGTGATGACCCAGCAGAGGAAATATTTTTGTTTCTTGTAGATCTTCAAAGAAATTGCTGAATCTTAAGCCTGCTCATCCCAACCCCACCTTCTGGCTTCTTGGTGCCCCAAATCACTCGAGCTAAGAGCTGATGTGGACGGAGCAGTTATATGCCTTGGTCTAGACTCACTGAAGATTGGGCCAGAGGGTGCCTGGAGAGGTATCTCTCCCCTTCTCCCTCGCACCAGGGCTGGCTCTGGGTAAGCTGTTTGTGAGGAGCCAGGCTCCTGCTCTCTGATCAGTTTACCTGCAAGGGCGCATAGCTAACTCATGATGCTTGTGTGTGCGCGCCACGGACCCTTTCTGCCCAGCTTTGGCCTGGGTAGCCAGCAGGCAGGGCTCCCCGCATCCTGTTGTTGTGCTGTCCCTTCGGCCCCCCTTCCTCGATACCTCTCTCCACGGGGAGCTAGAAGCAAGGCAGCTCCCTGTCTCACCGTGGGCCTCAGCCACCTGTTGGTGATGGATGCTTGATTGCTTCCCATTGAGCAGCGCTACAGGAAAGGAAACCACATCCCCCGCAGCAAAGACATTTGGGATGTTGGTTTGCATGAGCTGAGGGGACAGAAGGCAGTTAGTGCAATGATGGGGGGAATGGGACCGGGTGAGGACCCTGGACACCCAGCTGGCACTTACCAGATCCACCAGGAYGGCACCGCTGCTGTCCCTGGCAATGGAGGTGCCCTTCAGAAATGCTGAACTGGGAGATGCCCCTGTGGGGAAAGGAGCAAGGACACATGCAGCAAAGCTCTGCAAAGGCAGGGAGGAAATTTGGCCTAGGCCCCTACAGCAGGCACATGCCTTTGGTGTCTGTTCGGTCCGCCTGGACCAGAGCAGCTAGCAGCAGTGACCAGTGCTTGGGCTGGTGCTTAGCTGATCCAGGGGCAATAAAACCAGGCCACAGAACAAAGTGCGCTCTGATAACACAGGAGCGACCTACAGAGCTCAGCAAGCATGCCAAAGTCGTACAGAAAGTGCTGCTTCCCTCCTGCCAAGTGATTGCTCAYGGGCAAGGGACTTTCTCAGGTGTTTGGGGCCAGGAGGAAGGGCTGGATAATACAGTAAGAAAGAGATGCAAGGAATGGTGTGCCCTGGGAATGGACTGGAGTGCTCTGGGATTGCTGGTTGCTTTCCCCATCCCCCAAACTGCCTCTTTCTCCCAACTGGAGTCTCTTACCTATTCCAGCCAGCACCACATCTGCAGGTATTTTCTTTCCRCTGTCCAGAACAGCTTCTGTGACCTAGGAAAGAAGCAGAATTATTAACAAAGGGCTAAAAACTCTGTSCTAATTCCCACAGCCTCCCAGCTGCCTGGTTCTTTGCTTCCCTAGGTTCAGATCTTGACTTTAAACCACTTTGTCCAACTAACATGTTGCTAGGTACATAGGAGAAAATGAAGATGTTGCCCCTAAGATATAAACACATGCTGGTACCCTTTGAGCCCAGAGTTGTGTGCAGTGAGGGTCTGTACATGGCAAGAGAGAGTCTAGGCACAGGCATATACCTCAGTTTGGGGGTTTTCCCCCTAAAGCTATCGGTTCAGGAATCACAAGGGCATGACTGACCTTTCCATCTTTTCCTTTCAGCTCAGAGAGTTTTGTTTTCATGTAAAACTTCACCCCCTTGTTTTGCAGCATCTGTAAAGGAAGAGGAAGCTGGTACAAGTGCTCACTAGGAAAATCTAGGCTGATAAAAACAGCAGTACCCAGTCAAAACCCAGGCAGGGAGCTGAGCTGCTGCTCCAGGCTGCAGAGAGGTTTCATTTGTTTCCCCACCTCCCAGCTGGTGCGGGGCACACTGGAAGCCCGGCTTGGCTTTGCTCAGCTATCCTGGTCAGGACCAGCGTGTGAGTGGGCTTGGTGATGTAGTTGATCTGGGGGAGATGTGACACTTGCGTGAGGGAGCTTGGGGCCAACCTTGTACGCACAGCTCGCTTCGGTGAGCCCTATGTGAGAAAGGTGGCTAGACATGTAAGGTTATGACTCAGAGCAAGGGCTGGATTGTCTGGGCTGGTGCAGATCACAAGGCTGTTTGGATGGTGTGTGTTCTCTGTCCTGGAAATTAACACCAGATTTCCTAACCTTCATGGCAACACCTCCAACCTGAGAACCCAGCACATTCTGGAAAGGGAACTCCTTTTTCTCCACCACCGAGATGGCAGCAGCCTTATCTGAGAGGAAGGCAGCTATCTCCATTCCTGCAAGCAAAGGACATGCCCAACGTAAGTCTGCTGCAAGCATGAACCTGCACCCTCCTCCTTGGAAATCTTTTCCCCTTCTAGATGAAGAGAACAACTCTGATGTATTGCCAGCACTTAACTGCTCTTCTATGCATTTCTGGGCTGATATATTTAGCCTCCCCCACCCCCAATTCTCTGTTCTCATGCACTGTTGACCCAGATATTAGGAACTACAAAGAAAAGCTCCTGGCTGTGTGCAAAACAGCCCCCTTTCCTTGCCTTGCCCCCTTCCTTTTCCAGTGCTTCTGGGGAGTCCAGCTCCTCCAAAGGACAGTAGCCTTTTCATAAGCTCCCTTTTGTAAGGACTTTTTCACATTTCCCTCCRTCCAGGTCCAAGAACTGTTTACAGCTCTCAAAGTTTCTGGCTATCACAAGAAAGAGTTACTGCACGCTGGGTAACACATGCCCCACTAGTTACAGGACTCCAGGGAGGGACCAAGCCAGGTAGCAAATGAACATCCCTTCCCTGAGGGCCYCTAGTTAATCTGCACACACAGCAGAAGTGAGTTTCAAGGCTATCATTAACGATTTGATATCCACCCCAGCCTGGTACCTACGAATGAAGCTCCTATGATCACCAGATTCTTGCCAGTCGCTAGCTCTAAGATCTTGCTAGAGTCTTCTGGGGTTTGGAGAAGACATATGTTCTGCAGGTCTGCACCTGGGACTTCCAGGGGGTTGGGGCTGAAAGAGAGATAATCCAGACATGTGTCATGATCATAAATGAAACAGGGAGGAAGGGAGGCCACACAAACCCACGCAATCCCTTGGCCTTCTCATCCCACCCTATCCTTTCATCTCATCCCCTATTCCCCTCCCTCTCATGCGCCTCTAGAGTGCCTGATGCTACTGAAGACCTCCAAGCCCCAGTATCGAGCCATCTTGTCCTGTCAGAAATCTTGCACATGACAAGTATTTTGTACACTCACTGGCTGCCTGTGGCAATGAGCAGGTGATTGTACTTCTGGGAGGACCCATTCTTGAAGCGGACCTTCTGCCTCTGGAAATCCACTGACACTGCCTGCAGGAGAAGATAGGAGGTGAAGATCAAACAAGCATCTCTGGTCRACACCAGCACTGGTGTCCTGCCACATCAATCTGTTCTGCTTGTCTGTGACTGAATCTCCTATATTTGAACACCAAGGTACAACAAGGAAATGCTGGGGTCCTGTCTCTCACTTCCCACAGGTGTTAGGCTTTGGGAACACTGAACATCACAGCACTAAATCTGGGTTCTTCTAAGGGGTGCACAGAAAGCTAGTTTCAAAGGTCACCCTTTTTGCATGTGATGGGCACAACTGTCCATGTGTAGTGTAGATAGATGTTACACCCAAAACACGCACACAGGCCCTAGCACTGGCCTTGGAGTGCTCTCCCAGGAGATAATGTGTACTGAAGCAGAGCCCTGCTTTCTGGAAATATAACATTATGCCTGCAGGTGTGGGCATCACCTCCACACAGCAGGGACAGGACCATGCATTGAGAACCCATCTGAGCTGCTCTCACACCTCTCTCTCTGTCCAGAGCTCTATGCCACGAGCATGAAGGAATTCAGGTGTCCTCAGGTAGATGTCCTCAGCCTTCAAGTTCATTTCCTGCAAATAAAGCAGAAATGTAAAGTGAAGCACTTCTTCCTACTGCCAGTGACACTCTTGCAGTGTTTACAGGGAAGTACATTTGCATAAGAGGCAAATTCTGCACTAGTGACTCACAGCTGCTCACACTGCCCCATCCCCATCATCTTCCTGTCGCCCCCTCAAAAAGCCATCAGCTCAGCTCTRGCAGGGAGAACTCAGTTGAAGGGGATAAAACCTCTAACTTATGGTGGACTTTGATCAAAGACTTTCTGGGAGGAAGCAGTGAGACATTAGCCGGGAAGTATACCCCCTTTCCTCGCGGGTATCTCAGAGCTCTGACTGGCTTGCCAGAATGGATCATTTTGTCACTCAGCCTGGTCCTGAATGCGGGCCATGCCCCTGAATCATACATGAAAGCTGGCACAGTGCTTCCCTTCCCACACACAAACCTTGCTCAGTTTAGACCTGTCATATGGGCTGTGTTTCTCTTTGGTGGCCATGATGATCCTGCCAGTGAAGCCCTCCTGGCGAAGTGTTTCTGCACAGACCAGGGCAGCCACACCTACAAGAGATGCTCAGCTCAGCCCCCCTACACATCACCCTGGGGAAGGAGGGAGGAGGAAAGCCCTCCCTGGAGAAGAGATTGGCAGCTCCCAGCATCTGTGGGGAGGGCAGAGTACAGACCACATCACTGACCTCCCCCCAGGAGCAGCACCGTGTCCTGGTTGAGAAGGCATCGCTTACTTGTGTCCTTCACCCTCCGGCTGCTTTCAAGATCCTGGAAGAAAGTGAGAAATACTGAAATCACGTCTAGCCCAAGGTGCTGGCTGTGCTTAGTGACAGCAGGTAAGGTCAGTACCTTCATTTTTGCTGTAACAAACACCTTTCCATCTACCACTGTCACCTGCAGGGATGAAAGCAGAGTGCGTTTCAGTGCCGCGCTCAAGGGGTGGTGGCAGGAGCGCTCCTGAGCGGCGCCGCTCGAGCAGGCACGCTGCTCCATGCTTTCTGGCCCCGCAGAGACTGAGAGCATGGGCAGGGGTCTGGCTTGGCTGCTAGTGGGGATAACGGTGAGCTGCCACGCAGTTTAGAGCCTGGAGGGAAAGGTGTCTGGGACACAAAGCTAGAGACCCCCCAGGAAGAAGCAGGGTGATGGAGTCTGGCCCTAAGGAGCAAGGATCAGGTGCCACTGGGTGTTCGTGGTGGCCCCGCTCTGCTCAGCTGAACACCGCAGGACAAGGGTCTCGGTCACGCCGCGGCGAGCTGTGGCAGCTCCTGTTGGTGCTGACGAGCTCGCTAGCTTTTCTCCTCCTCCCAGGGGCACTCAGGAAAAGGTACCAATCCTTTTTTCTTTTTTTTTTCCTCCAAGAAGAGCTGGGCTGGCTGTGCGGGATGCAGTGCTGCCGGGGGTATCGCATCCCCCTTGACAGCCAGGAGCTTTGGGACAGGGGGCTACGCGACCCCAAGAAACGATCCCGTGTGCAGCAACATGTAACGGGAGCACGGCACCGGGGCAGGATCCTCCCGGTCGGCGCTGGGAATGGCACCCCGAGCGCTCGCGGGAACGAGTGCAGGAAAGCGTGGAGGTTTGGGAGCGAGCCGGGAGGGGGACGTGCGAGCACGAATTCACCTTGAAGCAGGGAAGACAGTCCAGGGCAGGATACTCCTCGATGTCTCCGGTTTTGATGTTAAAGCAGGCGCCGTGCCAGGGACAGCGCAGCCTTTTGCCTTTCAAGACGCCTGCGATTAAAAGCAATAAACCCCCGAACCGTGCGATCAGTGCGGACGTTCCCGCCGGGGCCCTCGGGGCGGGGGGCTACCTCTGCTGAGCGGGGCGCCATGGTGGGGGCACCTGCTGCCCAGGGCGCTGAACTCCGTCCCGTTCCTCACCAGCAGCACGGTGTGGCCGGCCACCGTGGCCTCCCGGAGCCTGCGGGAGAGGCGGATGGGGAGGTGGGGGGTGGCTGGGGGGGGGACGCAGCGCCCCGGGGTGGGGAGCCGGGCCGGGCCAACATGGTGGCACGGTCGCCATGGCGACGCCGCCCCGGCCTCCACCACCATCACCACCAGCCCAGGCCTCATGGCGCCGCGCTGGGCCTTCCCCCCCCCGGGCCTGGGCGCTCACTCGCCGTCCCGCATGTCGGCCTCCTCGCAGACCTCGGCGGTGACGGTGTCTCCGCAGTCCATGCCGGCGGCGCCTGCGGGCGAGCGGAGGGATGGGGGTGATGGCAGCGCCCCGGGCATGGCCTCCCCCTGGGCACTCACCAGCTCCTCGCCCCAAAAACCGGGGTGATGTCACCCCCCATCCGGGCTGGGGACAAAAAGCCGAGGCTCCCCCCCAGGGTGTCTGGCCACAGCAGGGATGACAGATAACAGCAAACACCTGGGAACGACCCGCACAGAAAATGCACGTTTCTCCACTTTTTCTCCCTTTATCCCCAAATTTGAAGCCCGTTCTGCAGCGCCGGGCTTGTTATGGGCACTAGCTGACAAAAATGCAGGTAACCCCCGTCTCAGTCGGCTTCCCGCCCAAAAAGGAGGCAAAAACCCCATCATTAGTGCTCTCCCGGCCTTAGCAAGCACTTTGTTAGGCTTGGCTGAGGGGCGAGGTTGCTTTCGTCTCTGTTTTGCAGGAAAAAAATGAAAAACCGAGCACAAAAGGTTCCGTCGGGGGGGTGCGTCGGTGTGGCAGGCAGAACAAGCAAAAAGAAACGCCGCGAGACACAGAAGCGACGACTCGCTGCCGCGCCGCCAGCATCCCCGAGGGAAGCACCGCGGCATACTCACGCGGTCCCGCCGCCGTCCGGGCGCTCCCGGCGAAAGCGAGCCTGGCCGCCCTGGCCGCCCGCCGCCAGCCCGCATCGGGGTCAACGCTCCCGGAAAGTTAGGCAACGCCTCGGCACCGGGCGGGAGCCGGAGGTGGGCGCCCCGGGAAGGAGCGCGGCAGCGTGGGAAGGAGCCGGCCCGCAACGCTTATCTGCTTTCTGCAATTGGTCGGCGCGTTGTTATTTGCGCTCGCCCGCGTTTAGAAACTGCTTGCAAAAGTGCTGGGGACGCTTAGGAACTGCGATGCAGGCGTGGTCTGAAGACTTGGCTGCATCGTGCGCAATACAGCTGGGGCAACAAAAAKCGGGTAAACAGTTTTACCCCGGTGCGTGCCTGGTACCCCCTTTTCTTTCTTGACATGCGCTGCAGCTCAGCGCACTGTGTCTTTGCAGCACTTTGGGATGGTTTCACTCCTTTTTATGCATTTCTATAACATTCAAAATGATTTAGCTCAATTTTTTGGCCTGGAGYCCTTCCAGCTCCCGCTGATTTTAACGAGTACGAAGCATTCAGCATCTCTGCAAGTGACTTAAATACAAATTCTGCTTGTGCACATACAAATTTTGATTAGCCGACGGCCAGGCACCGGGGTCCCGGTGCTGTTTGTTCAGYGAAGGCGTTAGCTAAGCCTTACAGAAAGCAGTACGCTACTTACCCTTGGCCACCGTGCTATTTTTGCAACGGAGTGGGATTTGCAAAAATGGGAGTAATGCCTACGCTGTTTGTGTCTACTCCAGTTTTTGTCTCTATTTCACAGTCAATATGTCTGAAAACCTTAAAATATGCCTCAAAAGTTAGGGGGAAAAAGTTTCTCGGCGTGTTTTCACCATCTCCCTTGCGGTGGCAGAGCTTTGCAGGGACCAGCTTTCTGGAGCACAGCCCGGTCGTAAACCCAGCGTGCGGGGAGCGGGCAAACAAAAATCCTCCGCCGCGTCTTGCGGTGGGCTCGGCCCGGAGGAAAGGACGTGCACGTGGATGCTCTGCAAGCGCGAGGTGGAGCYGGCTGGTCCCGGGGACCCGATCCCACGCTGGCTATTTGCGACGCCGCTCGCTGCATCACGCGGTGGGCAAGCTGTTGGTGCCCGTTCCTCCAGGGCCAGTGCCAGGGCCGGGCAATATAACGAGTGAGTGTAGCCCCGGCGCGGTGCGTGCCCACGATGGGCACAGGTGTGAAGCTTTTTTCTCTCTCGGTGCCAACAAGCAGCTTTTGGGCTCTGCCTCCTGGCCAGGAGCCTGAGCGTGAAGCAATTTGGCTGCTGAAGGGCTCTGTTTAAACTCTGTAATTATTCTCCAGAAGCAAGTTCCCACGTGGAGACGCAGCAGCCCTCGCGGAGGCTTTCTCTGACTCAGCAGAACTTGCCGAAAAATGCTGCTTGCCGAAAAACGCTTACGGACGAAAGCTGCAGCGCTCCAGCAAAGCGGCAGGTACAAAGGCTGGTGCCCGGCTTTGGGACGAGCCAGGTGGCACTTGCTTCGGTGCCACGCGGTGACTTTTGCAACGCAGCTAATCTGGATGCTGGCTGCGGCCGAGCCTCGGCGGCGGGGGAATGGCTTCTGAATGGTGCAAAGGGAGGAAGAAGAAACAAAATCCTCCCCTCTGACAGGGATAAAGACAACAGCGGCAAAGGACTCCTACTCTGTCAGGAAAGTTAAAAAAGGCATTGGCTGTAAGAGTAGAGGCTTGAGCCTAGCCACCGCCTCTGTGGCAGCTAACACCCGGGAGAACGCACAGATGCAAGGGATTCATGGAATGGGATGGTGTTGGAGGCAGATTCTCTGGAATATACTTTGTAAGCATCTTTGGCCCTTTATTAGGTAACCCAGAGCTAGCTGTTCAGAGTGGTTCAGACCTTTGTTTGTAAAACAGAGCAGGATTAAAATGAGAAAGGAAGGAAGGAAGAGAAAGGAAGCGGTGCCCTAAGCCCCCGCAGCGCACAGGTAAGCTGAGCAGTCTCTTAAAGGACCTGCCAGCTGCCTTCGGGCTGACTCACCCTAGCTGAGGAGCTGGCCTCGTATTTTACTAGATATCTTCATTTTTTCTGCATCTCTCCAGCATGACACAGCCTTGCCTGCGCTCCAGAAAATTTGAGTTTATAGGCAAAGATTTAATGGGAGTATCCCTCCTCCCTTCAAGTCCCTATTCCCATCAGCCAGCGCAGCACATTTTTCCACGCCATAACGGAGCCGTGGCTTTGCAGACATATAGTTGTCCCTCCTCTGCTTTGCCCCCAGCTTGAGCAGGTCACTGTCTTTTCCTGCCTTAGAAGAGCTGCTGATTTTAACCGAGCATTACATACAGAGTCAAACGTTAGGGAAGAACGTTTAGGCACAGGAAGAGGAAGCAAGGTAAAACTGTAGCAGAGCTAAAATGATTGATGGGACATTGCTCTCAGAGCAGCTCGGTTTGTGATATTAATACCGAGAGAATTCAGAAGGGAATACAGCAGGAGAAGCAGCTCTGAAGCTCCTGCACTTATATTCCTGATGCAGGAGTCACTGAGGGGGCTCGGCGACATGCAGAGCTGCACGCCGGGGTTTGGGTGCCCAAGGCATGTGTCCGCCTTGCCGGGTTCGCTCTGAACCTGTCTGAACTGCAAAAACTGGTGGTGTCAGAAATACCCCATGACTGTGCACGTAACCAGAAAGCACACAGATATCTATCAGGAATTACTCAAGCTTCAGAGTGGTAAACTGAGCAGGAAAATATGTTTATCCCACAGGAGAAGAAGATGGCGAAGGAAAGTGGATTTGCTTATAGGGTAAGAATAATCATATGTGGGGTTTCACATATTCTTCCTAAGCGTTCATGTCTGGCCATAATAAGAGATGGGATACTAGGCTGGATGGACACCTGACCCCACGTTTCCCTGTTCTTCTGTCGCATCAGGAAAGGAGGAACCTTACTAATAGCAGCAGGTAAAAAAATCCATACAGTGGACAAATTTGGGGCATGTCKGTTACTAAGACTGTGGGAGAAACATAAGGAATCGAGCATGCTGCCATGCTCGCAGGACTTGTGCCTGTATCACTGCCGTGTGGGACGGCAGTCATGGGAAAGGTCCCACCTGTGGCCACAGGTAGAAGTCATGCTCTGTGCTTGTCAGCAGCGGAGAAGATGCTCGCAAGACTGAAAGCAGCAGGAAAGCAGAAGCAGTCACGCGTCTGTTGGTGGAAATGTTTTTTATCCCATGGTATAGCTGTGCAGCTGGGGAGAAAAGGAGAGGGCACGTGCTTTGTCCAACTAGTTCGTAATAGATGGTCCAGCCCAAGGCCTTGAGAGACAGCTGAGCCACTGGCATCCTTAGCTATGCTACACTGTTATCACAGGTTTCTCCTATAGGTCCTGTGCACCAAATCCTGAGCAAAGAGCCTTCCAGTCCTGAGGAAAGAGAAGAAAGACTCCTGACAGACAGAAAAACAAGAATCTCCAGAATGCCTCTGACAACCTCGTTCGCTTTGACCCAGCAAAGACATAATCCTGCCACGGGCTGGTTTAACGTGTGGGCGAAGCAGGCTCTGCATGGGTGGTTCCGGGTCTCGGCTGAGCGGGTTATTCCTGCACTCCGGGCTGTGAAAGGGACGGTGCCAGCACGCTGCACGCGGCCGGGCAGGGGCAGGCAGCTGGCTGCTGGGAGCACAACACCCTGCTTCTGCGAAGCTCGCGGGAGATACTGTGTTATTCAAGGAACGGTGTCCCTAAGGGTTAGTAAAGGCATCCCTGTCTGCACAGCAGGACGCATGCAGGGCCGGTCAAAACGCTGCGGGAAGGAACGGAAGAGTTTTCCCCTTGCAGGGACGAGCTCGCAGGCCTGAGCAGAGGGACTGAACAGACCGCAGAGCAGAGCTAAACTATTTCTCCAGCCAGACAAGATCAAGGCCTCAGATCAGCGGTTACGTGATGCACACTTTGGTATTTCTTGCATTAAATCCTTCGCCTGGGGCTGTGTGGGGGAAAATGGAGCTACAGACCAGGAACAAAAGTAAAAAAGACTCAGCACTGCCAGTTCTATCAGAAACCCTTCAGCTGCTCACCACGCTCAGGAACTCGYGCGCCTTTCTCCTGTGGCTAAGGCAGGTACATCCACACTTCCATCCGGAGTATATCCAGGCCCCCACATGAGCAAGGTGCTCCTGGTTGTGAGCGGTGAGCGCTTGGGCGTGCAATGATTTCAGCAGTCTTCGCAGCTACCTCCGAAACGCTTTGGCATGCTCTGCYGTGTGCAGAGTGCATTTTACACAGTCGATTTTTTCATAAGCGTGGGGTTTACAGACTTCTGAATAAAAATGTGTATACGGAGAGTAGAACTGCCCTGAATCATCTGCCTTCCTACGGCCTGGCAGACAGAGCAGTGACACAGAGGGATGAAGAAGACAGCTAATCAATGTTGGAAGCAAAGCTGCTTGTTTTGCTTCGAAATCTTGGACTCCTCAAATTATGTTAGGTGTGAGCCCGGTCCTGCTTTAGATAAGCAGCTGGCCTTTGTACTTTCCCAGCTGGAGAGAGGTGGATTAAGGGAGCGAGCCTTTCCAAAAACAGGCTCGTGACTTTTGCCAGAAGGACTTTGCCATGTCAGAAGTTCCCACGTCTGTTGGCCAAGGCAAACCCCAGCCAGAGTTCGGGAGCAGAGCGGGCTCCTGTTGGCGTAAGGGACGGTGGAGCTGTGAGAGCACGTCTCATCATGAGGCGACCTGCAAGCGCCCAAACCCCTGTCCACAAATGGCGGGGAGCATCTGGGAGAGGGCACAGTTTACCTGGGAGAATTCAAATTGGGGATGATCAGTGAACTGCTGAGCCTGTACTGTGGAAAATGGAGCATCRGTCCCAGATGTAGCGTAACCTGCTGCAGAGAAACCCCGACCTGCGAGACAAAAAAGCTGGTGTCTGGCGATTTAAAATACTGCCGCATCCTCGATTTACACCTTGGCTGCCAYACTGTACAGTCTCCGCTATGGGATTAGGTGTGTTCCCCGTGGTATTATGGGATGGACCCAGGCATGTCCTTGTTTGACATCTGGAAGGAGCCCCCTGCCCTGCTGGGAGCACAGGTACCAGCAGACACGTCCCCAGGCTGGTTGCTCTGCGGGGCTGAGCTGCCTCCCTACAAAAAGGGAGGCAACGGCCTTTGGGGGCTGTTGGAAAACTTCTGGAAATTGGGGTGAAAAGGGGGAGCATCTCCAAATAAGGTGTGAATGCTGAATGCCTTCGGAGCAGGGCCCTGGTCTGCCCGGCTCTGCAGCGAGGGTGCAGGGACCTCTTGTGGCAGCGGTGCCGGAGAGCTCCTCTTCCCCGCTTTGCCGGAAGGTTTCCTGCGGGCCGTGAGRGCTGTGGCTCGCACCTGAATGCTTGGCCTGGTCTGATGGCAAGGGATCCGTTTGTAAGTGGGCTTGGGAGTCTCCGTCTCCGAGAGCAGCCCCGGTTCRTTCATCGCTGCAGAGGAGGAAAGCAGAGAAGGCAGAAAACAAGGCTYGTAAGACAGCACTGCCCTATGGCGTGCCCCGGTAAAGTTAAATGAGCTCTGGGCCAAACGGATCCAAAGGTAGTAAAGTTTTTAGTGTTGCCAGAATTGCTGCCTATGCTAGTGCTGCAGTAGGTGGGATCAAAGCCCCCGAACCACAGGCTCAGTTAATCACAGCTTAAATTCCTTCCATTGGGAAGCAGCAGGTAAAAAAATCTCCTCTACCCAGAAATGTTTTAACTGTTGCTGTCCGCAGCCCAAGCTCGGCCAGATGTTAATAATAGAAGAAT
This sequence comes from Apteryx rowi, assembly GCF_003343035.1. Taxonomy (NCBI): domain Eukaryota; kingdom Metazoa; phylum Chordata; class Aves; order Apterygiformes; family Apterygidae; genus Apteryx; species Apteryx rowi. The sequence continues at coordinate 1,930,981 of NW_020451304.1, forward strand.
ATTGTTGCTGGTGGAGAAGCGACAGGGCACCCTCGCAATTAGGAAAAACAGCATAACCCCAACTTCACTGTCCTCCTAACACCAAGGAAAGGGTCTGTAAAGCTTGCTGAGCTAAAAAAACTGCGCAAGTCTTTCCATTAAGAACCAACTCCTTGCAATTTTATACTGCAATTAATTGTTTAGTGATTTTTCATATAGGTGCCTTGGGCAGCCTGGCTCATCTCTGGCCCCAGCCGGACGCAGACAGCCCACCCTTTCCGACAGACGTCTCATGCTAAGCAGAACTGGTTCTGCATTTGGCCTTCTCAGTATCAAATTAGCCTATGTGATCCTTCAAGTCCAAATACATTAGATTATTTATAATCCTTGAAGCAGTCAGGTCCGCCAAATACTTCAACCAGTGTCTCCCTGTCACTTCCCACTGCAAAATTACATTGTCTCTTCCAGCTTTTAAGCAAATTTCTGAAGCATGAACAGACACTTTGCTATCTGTTGGGAATATCTCGCCCCCCCCGCTCCCCCTTGTTAGGATCTGATTTGAGCACGCGCCTCCTCAGTAAATCTGAGCTGCTGTCTCTTCCCCCAGTACATCACTTGCTGATGTTCCAGAGTCAGTTACCCCAGCCAGGGCAGCAACTGCGATTTCCAGCTCCACATGCTTCTTTTTAAGCAAAGAGTAACTAGAAGATTTCATCCCAAATTTATACCTCAAAGGAGACGCAGACTTTGACATTAATCAGGGTGTACATGATGACTCACTCTGTCTGCAAAAGAGACGTAGGGACTGCGCAGCATCCATGCTTCTGGTGGCGACATCAAAAAGCAACAAGAGAATCATCAAATTATGGGAAGCAGAAAAAAACATGTAAGAGCAGTATTAAAGGATGGAACAAAAGAAGCTGTGGGTACATGATGCTGAATTCCCACAAGTCCTTGGCAGCAGAGCTGGACTATCCCAGACACTGGAGAGTTTCCTCTCGAGCCCGCATGCAGGACAGGGGGACGGAGGACACTAGTGCTGCAGGCACAGAACCAAACTGCTTTTCTCAGCAAGGTGCTGGGGCATAAAAAGGAGGTGGCTGCCAGTAAGGGCCTTCTTGCTTGCTGAAATCGCAATCGGATCCACCAGTGAGCAAACGAGGGGTCCTCTGGGTCCATACCCAGGGTCAGGCACGGCTCCCCGGCACCATGCAGCCCTGACGGTGTGCGAGCCACCCTGGGGATGCTTTGGGGCGAAGGACCGCTGCCGCTCCGCACAGGAAGGGTCTTCAGCCTGTCACTGCCGATGTGGAGGAGGGRCATCAGCGGGACAAGGAACACGTCCCCGGCTCCAGGTGGGAGCATGCAGGGTGCAGCTCCGCAGTGGTGCTTGCAGCTGGTTTTTAGCCTAGTCTTCGTGTCTGATGTGCAAGTGCCAAGGGAAGAATGACATAAACCCAACTAACACCTATTTCTCCCTCTTCCTGTGTGTGAGTTCTTTCTGCAGGTACAGCTTTGCATGGCGATGATGTGCCAGGAGGGAAAGCAAATCCCGGGATGTCACATAGTCACGCCCCTGGGTTTTAGTGTTTATGTGACTGAGTGGGTAAGGAAGTAAAACTAAAGCGCTTAACGGGGTAATTAATGGCAAAACACTCTCACCTTGCAATTAGCTACCTTCGTTAGGATGAAGGTGAGGGAAAGGAGCATCTGCCAGGGATGAAGGAAGGGGCGACGGAGGCGTGCTGATGCAGGGCAGCATCCCATGCAGGTTTAAGCAACTCGCGATGCGGAACAGAGTGTCCCCAGCAGCGGCAGCTTCCCCGGAGCCGCCCCCCCCGGGCCCTCGGGCATCGCTCGGGCACCGGGAGTGCTCGGGGCAGTGCCGGTGC
>NW_020451304.1:1933417-1959609 GCF_003343035.1 Apteryx rowi
GGAGGCACCGGGGGGAGCAGGGAGGCACCAGGGGCAAGGAGGTGCCGGGTGGGAGGGAGATCAGRGCCACCAGGAGTAGTGGGGGACAGGGAGGCACTGGGGGGATCAGGGGCATCAGGGGGCACCGGAGGCACCGAGGGAAGTGGGGGGGGGATACCGGGGGGACTGGGGCACTGCCCGGTGCTCACGACGCCTCTCCCACAGGTGCTGCCTCCACCCCGGGCTGCCCGAGGACCTGGCCGGCACGCATCCCCCCGGGGCACACAGCCTGGTCGCCATGTCCATAGGTGAGGGGGAGCGGGCTGCTCCGCACCCGGGGCCTTCCCTAGGGACTGTCGGTGCCCGGCACCAGCCCCCCGTGCCACGTCCCGGGTGGCGACGTCTCGGGCGCCCCAAACAATCGCCCTATTCTTGGCAAGGACAGTGGCTCCCTTCTGTCCCACGGCGCCCACGGCCAGGAGGTACCGGGCACCAGGCTGCCCACTGCCCGCCACAGTCCTCCTGGGGCAGCCGGGGCTTGGGGGCATCCCAACGGTGCCTATGATATTGGATTCATGCAGGTCCTGCCAAAGCCTCCCCCAAAGCGGGCAGTTYGGACCTCCTGCCTATCCCTGCACTCGCCCCAACCCACCGACGTGGAGGCTGGGAGACCCGAGCTCGTTCCCCCTTTGGCACCTTGCAGAGCTGTTGCCAGCGCCGTGGGCAGTGCTAACGGGCTTCCCAGTGTCGCTACGGCTCAGCAGGGAAGGTTGGATGTCTAAAATGCCTCCATGGGGTTTGCTGCTGGCAGCAAATCCTGCTGCTACCAAGGGCTCCAAGCTCAGAAGAGCTCAACAGCRATCAGTCCCAGGACAAGACCCTCCCAAGGGTGAGGGTCCAAGTGCTGGGTGCCCTCACATCTCGCCCTCCACTGGGCAGAGCAYCCAAGGGATCAGCTAGTTCCTCTCTCCAGCAGTGCATCCTACAGYGCAATTGCAGGAGGGATGCAAAACTCACAGCAGTTTCCTCCTCCCAGTGTGTGTGGTCCCACGTGTGACCCCCACCTGCACAGCAGAGCCATAGCCATCACTGCCCCAGAGGGTCCTGCATGGCCCCGCCGGCTGCAGAGGCTGCTGCTCCTGGGCTGAGCCCCCAGCCCATCCTGGCCCCCCTGTTCACGGCATCTCTGTTCCCAGGTTATTTCCTCGAAGACTTCGTGGACATGTTGTGCAATCAGAAACTTCAGCAGTCCTGGGAGCTGCTTTTCCATCACTCCGTGGTGAGTCCAGCGGACGCTCTCGGGGGTGCAGCACTGAGGGGGAGTGGGTCTGAGGACTGCACCTYTCATCACAGGGGTAGTCGGCGAGGTGGGGACGGACCCCCAGCACTTGCTCCACCAGGCTGGGGCTGGCAGGACCTGAGAGGGGCTCCTGGTTCTGTTGGGTCTGCCATCACTGCAGAGTCCAGCTCTGCTGGCTGCTGCTGGCTGCTGCTGGCGAGTCAGAAGGTCATTTCCACAACAGATCTAATTCAGGCCAAGACAGTGACTTAGCTAGCGGGGAGCGGATAATCTCATTAAAGAGCCCGTACAGAGAGCAGCATTGCTGGAATAAACTGAAGAAAGGTCCAAGTATGCAGCAAAGCAGCCACAGGGCGCTCTAGTGCACCAAAGCYGCTTAATCCCCTCCACGTGTCTGTCCTGGGGAGAGTCCCGGAGCCAGCAGCAGCCGTAGCCCCAGGCTGTACGTCTCYCCTCTTGCTGCATCATCCTGCTGTTTTTCCACATTCACTGTGGGAGGAAAAACCTGCTGGACCACAAGCAACAGCATTCCCCAGGCCAAAAGAGCAGGGTTAGATCTGGCTGTTCCCCTCTCCTTTTCCAGCCCGGAGTTTGTAGAAGTGTCTCCATCTCCTCCTCTGTCTGCCCCTTCTTCCCACCAGAAAAAAACGCTCAGGCCTCGTGCAAAGGTGGGGAGACTTGATCTCTTGCTGGAGGCAGCAGCACCAGCTGGAGACTGAGATGCTGACCAGTGGTTTGGCACTGACGTGACAACGGTTTGCACCTCTGCTCCACATTGCATCCAAGCATGAAGGGCTCCAGCTTGCGGCGACTGAGAGCTGCTGTTCCTGCAACCTCCTACACCCTCCTGAGGAGACATCAGCTCCCCGGTTCAGCCTCTCCTCTTTTCTCTTTCTCAGGTGATCATCTGCTTTGGTATTGCAGTGGTGCTCCATCAGTACGTCGGGTTTGCCCTCGTGGCCTTGCTGGTGGAGATTAACTCCATCTTCCTCCACCTGCGGCAGATTCTGCTCATGGCCAACCTAGTGCACACCACCTGCTACCGCCTCAACAGCATCATCAACCTGGGCACCTACGTGGTGTTTCGCATTGCCACACTAGCCTGGATGACGCAGTGGCTCTTTCTCAACCGGGAGAACGTGCCCCTGGTGACGTACGCAGTGGGCACGGTGGGCATGGCAATCATGACACCCATGAACATCATCCTCTTCTACCGCCTGCTGCGTAGTGACTTCTTCAAGTCCAGCCGGGAGGTGCARCAGGACAAGGAGAAATAGCCCCTTTCCCTGCAGGGTCCAGGGGATGAGCAGCCCCGAGGCCTGTGGAGAAGGACAGTGAGGAAGAAGAGCAGTGGAGAATGAGCATGGGTATTTCAGTATCTTGCTTGGAGGATCCACACTAACCAGAGCACCTGGGCTGCTCCAGCAGCTGCAGTTCCTGGGCCCCACGCTGCAGAGAAGGTGCTCCCGGACCAGGTGTTGGGGCCCTGCTTCCCCTGCACCTTTGGATGACGTGGTCGGATACCTGGGAGCTGCTCAAGAAAGCCCCAACAGGTCTCGCAGCTCTGTAAGGCCACCACTAAGATGAAAAGGGAGCAGGGAGAAGAGCRTTGTTTCCCTGCTGCTGTTCCGGACAGCCGAAAGCTGCCATGTGTATCTGACCCCTTTGGTGCTGCACCCTGTGGCATGCCACTGGCTGAGCACCAGCACTGCCCATGGGCCAGCATCATGGGGACCTTGCTGCCAGCCCTGTGCTGTCCATGGCACGTCCCACCAGGCAGGAGAGGCTCCAAGGCTTCACCCTCGAGGCCAAGTCCAGCAAAAGCCAAACCCTGCACGTGTGAGTCCTCCCCGAGGAGATAGTCCCAGGTGGGTGATGGAAGGAGAGGCTGACATCAGCCCGCGGTGAGTCCGGCCCAGGCAGCAGAGCGCTGGGCAGCGGGTGCATCATCCCTGCACTCGGGGACCGGCTGCCAAATCCTCCTGGCACCTGGACGTGTTTCCAGTGTCRCTTCATTCCCAGGTGCAACAAGTTCCCCTGCACAAGCGTGGGAGAGAGCGAATTGCTGGCCAGGATGGGGCTACGCGGTGGTCACTTCCCACGGAGGAGGGGTTGTCAGATGGGCCAGATTTGGGCATCTTTTAGGAATGAAGAGTCCTGCTCCAGAGCCCCCGTAACGCTCCTGCGTGGCAGCAAGCGCTCATACTAACACGAGCTTTTAATAAACAGTTGCAAAYGAAACAGCTTGAGGGGAAGGGGCTCAGAGGGGAAAAGGGACTGTGCATCCCGGGCTGCCCCAGCGGGGCCAGAGCTCAGCACAGGCCCACGTCTGCCCCTCCGGAGTAAAAACACACCGTACACATCACAGTCTACCTCTGTTAGGGGTTTTTTCCCTCTCCTTTCTACGGAAGCGTAAGGGGCAGCAGGACTGCCCACAGCTCTCCTCACGTTGCCTTTTCCCTCCCGACTCCCATGCGCTGCGCTGCTCGCAGGGGCCCAGCGCCTTGCAGAAATGCAGGGTCATCCCGCTCAGGGTTACGTGTGCCCGTTTTGAGAAATCCGCTGGGGCTCTCTGTCACGCTCTCTGTCTGGCAAATAACCCTTAACGTGCAATTTCTCCGCCGGTTTGAACCGGCAGGGGAACAGTCTGAAACGACCAGCCGTGCACTGCTCGGGGTGGGTGGCTTTTGTCTCGAGGAGGAAAATAAGGGCTCAGACACATTTCTGTTTGGACAGAGAAAGACGAGCAACGCGTGTGGGTAGTGGGAGGCTGGAGACAACTTGTGGCCAAAGCTGCTTATGTTTCTATTTGGGGACAGCACAAGGAAGCTTGCAGGTGCAGGGTTTGGGTTTGTCACCCCGGGACCCGCAGCAGTTATCGAGCGCCCGTGTGTCTCGCGCAGCTCCCAGCCGGGGCAGAGCGGGCAGCCAGCGCTGTCGTTTGGATTTGGCCCATTTCTGCGCAGCTTTTCAGGAGCTGCCCCTTCCACAGCGCGGCCRCTCTGCCTCCGCGCCCATGCAGCAAGGCTCGCTCTGTCCTCCTGCTTCTGCCCACGCCGGGCACGTTCCTCAAGGCCCGGATTGTGTTGCCGCATTCCTGCCGTCACGTGGATATCGTGCAGCCCCGGCACGCGAGGACAGCCGGGGTCATGTTATGAAGGGCACCCCCCCCCCTCACCGAGACCCCCACCTGACTGAGCACACGCCGTTTTTCTAGATATCGCACCTACAGAGCAGGTGCGTGCGGAGGATATCGCAGCGGGGGGTTGAGCCGGGGAAGCCCTGTTCTGGTGGACTCCCTGAGCAGACGTGATTTTCCTGCAGTGCTGATGGGGGCTTCGCAGCTCACGGCGGCCGGATGCTTGGGTACCGACTGGCTGCTTGTCTGTCCTGATGATAAATGCTGCGGCCTTGATTTTGGGAAGGGAGCCTGACCCTCCGTACAGGGCCGGGTTAATGGGGCACGGACGCCCCCTCCTGTTGCCCGAAACAGCAGGGCGTCCCTGCCGTGCCCAAGCCCTGACGCGAGCGACCGCCCGTCTGGTGGCTGCGGTGCGTTAACCCCGCTCGTCTTTCCGCGACGTGTTGTACCTCACGTTTTCACAATATACCGAGCCAGCCCAGAGGCTGCGTGACGGCTGCGCTCCCGGGGGGGACAAGGCAGCGGGCCCGAGGATGGCGGCTAATCGCCGACGTGCTGACGGTCCCGGTGCCGGGCGCTGGTGGGAAGGAGGCCCCGTGCTCCGGCCGTGGGGTGGGTTGGCCCTGGGCCTGGGGGGGGGGACACGTGAGCACTGTGGGGCCACGTGGGCTGGCCTGCGTGGGCACTGCCACTGCCCCTGTGGGGCCCGCGTGCTCTAGCCCTGCCCCACAGGTGTCTGTGGGGGGGGGCCTCACCCCACAGCACCCCAAAAGCACCCTACGGAAGCTCCCCCTTGGCCCACGAGGCCCCATGGGGAGGCAGAGGCACCCCACAGAGGGTCCCCCTCAATGCCCATAAGGCCTTTTGGGGGAGGCTCTTGCTCCCCAGCACCGCATGGAGGGTCCCCCTTGACCCACAGCACCCCATGGGGGGGCCCTGCTCCCCAGCACCCTATGGAAGGTGCCTCTTGCCCCCCAGCACCCCATGGGGGTGTCCCCCTCAATCCTCGTGAAGCCCAATGGGGGGGGCTCACCCCACAGCACCCAATGGAGAGTGCCCGAGACCCCATGGGGGGCCCCTCGCCCCCAAAGCACCCCACGGGGGGTCCCCGTCACCCTAGGAGACCCCATTGGGGGCTCCCTTGCCCACCAGCACCCCCTAGGACCCCATGGGGGGCCCCCCTCAGTCCCCAGAAGGCCCCATTGCACGGGGCCTCACCCCGCAGCACCCCACGGAGGGTCCCCTTCACCCCACAGGGCCCCGAGGGGCCCCTCGCCCCCCCCCCAAAGCACCCCATAGGGGCCCCCCCAGCAAGGCCGGTGACGTAAGTGAAATGGGCCAGGCGTTGTCCAATCAGAGCCGTCGCCGCGCTGTCGCCACCGTTCCCCCCTCCACCAATCGAAACTCCGGGAGGGCGGGACCGGGGGGGGAAGGTCTCCCTATCGGAAGTGTACTCCAGGCACGGCTTCCTTTCCTCTTCTGCCTCTTGTCCCGCCCCCTACCGCGCCTCCGCGTTCTGACGGGCTGCGAGAACTGCCCGTGAGGCATCTCGGAAGCTGATTGGACGCGCCTCCTGAGCGCGCCCCGCCCACATCCGGGGCTCCCAGGCGCGGTGGCGACGGGCCTGGGCCGCCATTGTGGTGGGGAGGCGCGGGGCGTCGCGGGAGCCGGTGAGGGCGGGCGGGGGCGCCGGGGCGGGTGTGGGGAGGGGGGGCGGTCACGGCGGCGGGGGGGGAGGGTTAACGGCAGCCCCCTCCCCGCCCTGAGCCCGGCTCCGTGCCCGCAGGTGCGTCGCCATGGCCGCCGTGTTCCCGTACCGCGGCGGCTGCGCCCCAGTGCCCAGCCCGCTGGCGCCGCTGCCTGACTACATGTCTGAGGAGAAGCTGCAGGAGAAAGGTGGGTAGAGCCGGTCCCCCCTCTCCGGGCTCTCTGTGGTCCCCCCGGGGCCGCCCCGCAGCCCGGGCCGCGCCTGACCCCGCTGTGCCTCTGCCCCCGCAGCCCGCAAGTGGCAGCAGCTGCAGGCCAAGCGCTATGCGGAGAAGAGGAAGTTCGGCTTCGTGGACGCGCAGAAGGAGGACATGCCCCCCGAGCACGTCCGCAAGATCATCCGCGACCACGGCGACATGACCAACAGGAAGTTCCGCCACGACAAGCGCGTCTACCTGGGGTAACGCAGCCCCCCGCTCTGTCGTGGCGGGTCTGGGTGGCACAGGGCGGCCGGGTCCGCCTCTGCTGCATCTTGGTCGCAGAAGAGAGAGGCTTTTCTCCAAATGGCTTTTAGTGTAAATTGTTTATAGAAAACTGCATAGTAGCCTGAGGAAGACATGATAATCAGTTGTGCTGGGTTAGCAATACAAAAGAGTATAAGCAAAGGAAGCAGTTGCTTTAAATCTTTGAGAAAAAACATTACCTTGAATAGCGGATATCTCTTAAAAGCAGTTTGAGAGGAATGTATAAGGTGGTCAACACATGTTCTTTGGACAATTAATATGCACTATCTGTGCTTCTTTGTTATTTGGGCTCAGAGAGCCATCTCGTGCAAATTGTGATCCTTTGTGTTAACTTACAATCACCTGTAGAAATTCATTTCAAATTAGTTTTTCTGGATGGTAGTGTTCTTCACATGTAACACCCCCTCCGCAGCCAAATCAGCAGAAAACTTTTTGGTAGTGAGAGCTGTGAAGCACAAGAATACACTGGTTAGGAAGTTTATGGATTTGTCACTGGAGACCCTTATGAACAGATCAGCTCAACAGTTTTCAGGAGTAAAATACGTATATTTAGTTAGGCTTAGAGCAGACGGATGGCTAATCTCTTGACATCCCTTCCAACCCTGTTTTTCTTTGATTTCTGTTTGTAGTGCTCTGAAGTACATGCCTCATGCGGTTCTAAAGCTCTTGGAGAACATGCCCATGCCTTGGGAACAAATCAGAGATGTTCCAGTTCTGTACCATATCACAGGCGCCATCTCTTTTGTGAACGAGATTCCTTGGGTCATAGAGCCAGTGTACATTGCACAGTGGGGGTAAGCACCTTCTTCCTTAACCCCTGTGGGGAACTCGTGCATAAACACTCATGCGTCCACACTGATGTAGCACAGTGCGTAATGGTYCCTGTTTCTGCCAGGTCAATGTGGATTATGATGAGGCGAGAGAAGAGGGATAGGCGTCACTTCAAGAGGATGAGATTCCCTCCATTTGATGATGAAGAACCCCCTCTGGATTATGCTGATAACATCCTGGATGTAGAGCCCCTGGAAGCAATCCAGCTTGAGCTGGATCCAGAGGAAGATGCTCCTGTGTTAGACTGGTTCTACGACCACCAGCCGCTGAAGGACAACAGGAAGTATGTACCTCTCTCTGATGACACAGTTCAAAACAAAACAAACAAACCTCCCTGAAACATTACATATTACATAAACTGTCTGCATATAGCAGAAGGCTTATATAAGCTTTGGTCTTATTGTACTGGGCTATGTGTGATGTTAGTGGGGAGAGGAAGCCTTTGCTCAAGGGTGGGAGGGAAAATCTGACTGCTTTGAAACTAGCCCTCTATCTTCAGTGTCCACGGAGAGCCAGCAAGGCCTCTCTGTTCAGGAAGGCTGCTACACAGTTAACTGACTAAAACTTGGATTTTTCTTTTCATGCCATAAATATGAAAACCTCAATTTTCAAATTGGAATTTAAATTGATATTTGTTAGGAGCACACTTATGCATCAAAGGCTGTTGAATATGACTTCAGTTGTTGGTGTGTCAGTCTGKATTTGGAGGAGGAGAACTGGACCAGTCAGTAACTGCTGGGTGGTTGTGGTCCACAGTGGTCTTAAGCAATCCTTCCGCCTTCTCTTTTGCCTGGAGGGGCCCATGCATTAGCTGTCTTTAACTGTTTTCTGTAAATGACAGGCAGTGAAAGGTGTTTGGATGGTTTTGGTTCTTTGGTAAAGGCCCAGTTGTCTTCTGGCTGTGCAGTGAGTGTCCTGTGCTTTGTTCCTTCACAGGTACGTAAATGGTTCTACATACCAGCGTTGGCAGTTTACTCTCCCTATGATGTCCACGTTGTACCGGCTGGCTAATCAGCTGCTCACTGACCTTGTGGATGACAACTATTTCTATTTGTTTGACCTGAAAGCATTCTTCACCTCCAAGGCACTGAACATGGCTATTCCTGGAGGTCCCAAGTTCGAGCCTCTTGTCAGAGACATCAATCTTCAGTAAGTGTTGAGTTTAGGAGGAAAAATAAGTGGTTATCTGGGTAAGAGTTGGGAGGGTTCACCTGTTACCATGTGATTTGCCCTGGATGAGCTATTCCTGGGTGTTCTCTCTGTGTAGCATAAAATCTGTGATGTGCTTGCTGCTTAAAAGATGGAATGATTGTTGGTGTCAAGAGGAGGCTCAGGGAAAAGGGCTGGTATCACAGCTTTGGTCAAAGATGTTTGCCTTTCTGTCCTGCCTGAATGCTTGTATGACAACTTCTTTTTGTCTCATTTGAGGGATGAAGACTGGAATGAATTTAATGACATCAACAAAATTATCATCAGGCAGCCGATCAGGACGGAGTACAAAATTGCTTTCCCATACCTGTACAATAACCTGCCACACCATGTCCACCTGACCTGGTAAGTGCAGCAGCCTCAAGAGCAGGGAGAGAAGGGGAAAGCTGTCAGGATGCTCTAATACTTGTTGTGTATTGTAGGTACCATACTCCAAATGTCGTTTTCATTAAAACAGAAGATCCTGATCTCCCAGCTTTTTACTTCGATCCGCTGATCAATCCCATTTCACACAGGCATTCTGTCAAGGTGAGTACCATCCAAGAGAGCTAATGAGCATAGGAAGTGCACCTATAGGTGCTGGRGGGAGAGCTCCTTTTGGCCTTGATAAACCCTCCGTGTTGAGGGGATAGGACCTTAGCAGCCTGTGATAACATTGCTTCTGACAGTGGTGGACATACATGGATATTTCAGGAGAAAGTCTAAGCCCTTTCACAAAAGGCCCATCCTCCCTTGTAGTCCTTCTTGTCTTCTGGAGTTGCACAGTGTCCTTTGGTCTTTGTGCAATAAGCCCAGTGCCTGATTAACAGGATTGTTTTAGTGTCATCGGTCAGATTATTTATGTTTTCAAGTGGTCTTGGAGCATTCATGGAGCTGGCATCCCCCCGAATTACCTCCGCAACACCTAGATCAGGACGCAGTAGCCAGACACAGTTCTCAGGGCCCACTGGTGCCTTGTAGAGTTTTTATTGCCCTCTCCAATAATCAGGACTGTTAATGTTTCTCCATGTCAGCACAGATAGGTCAGGTTTGTTTTACTTAATTAACTCAAATAACTGAGCTGAAGCAATCAGGGAACATATGCTACTTGGTGTGTCTGCATTTCAGAGTCAGGAACCGTTGCCTGATGATGATGAAGAGTTTGAGTTACCAGAGTTTGTGGAACCTTTCCTGAAGGATACTCCGCTCTACACAGACAATACAGCCAATGGCATTGCCCTGCTATGGGCCCCACGGCCCTTCAACTTGAGGTCTGGCAGGACTCGGAGAGCTCTTGACATCCCGCTGGTCAAGAACTGGTGAGTTCTTCTCTGGAGGTGGGGGTGATCTAGTGATTGTAACATAATAGAGTTGTTAACAATGAAAATAGAATAAAGAGATCCTGTGGTGGGTGAGTGTCTGGTTTCTAGAGACTTTAGGAGGTTTTCTGGAGTCGTCTTGTCCTTTTTTAAGGAATGCGGGTTACCTGAAAATCTGAAATATGGCTTATCCGCAGGTATCGTGAGCATTGCCCAGCAGGCCAGCCAGTGAAAGTGCGAGTCTCCTATCAGAAGTTACTGAAATACTATGTTCTGAATGCACTCAAGCACAGGCCCCCCAAGGCCCAGAAGAAGAGGTAAGTGAGGGCCTGCTTGGTGGTGAACTTCTGGTCTGTGTAGGGGATACAGCTGATTATATTTTTTTCTCTCTTCAGGTACCTGTTCCGCTCTTTCAAGGCTACGAAATTTTTCCAGTCAACAAAGCTAGACTGGGTGGAAGTAGGCCTGCAAGTGTGTCGCCAGGGCTACAATATGCTGAACTTGCTGATCCACAGAAAGAACCTGAACTACCTTCACTTGGATTACAACTTCAACCTGAAGCCAGTGAAGACCCTCACCACCAAGGTATCAGTCCATGTGCTATTGCACTCGAGTAGAGTTTACCTGAAGATTTGAACATTCGCATAGTAATATTGGCCCCACTGCCTCAGTTCTCACTTGTCCTTTACGCAAGGTTTTTGCCTTGGGAATTCCTGAAGCAGAGTTCCAGTTCTGTAACATATGTGTATGGTTTCTTTCTTATGGATTGATAAAATGGTATAAAATGAATTCTGAGAACTGTTCTTACAGAAAACTGCCAGCTGTCTGTTTTACACAGTGACTAACTGGGAGCTGTTTGGCTCTTATATAACATACTTACATAAATCCTGGATCTTTGTCTCTGCTTTTCCAGGAAAGAAAAAAATCCCGATTTGGTAATGCTTTCCATCTGTGCCGAGAGGTTCTGCGGCTAACTAAGTTGGTAGTGGACAGCCATGTCCAATACAGGCTTGGAAACGTGGATGCATTTCAGGTAGGCTTTTTTTTTTTCTTCTTCTTCTTTTTGGTTACCATTTTCTTTTAAAGTTGGGGAGGGGAAGTGGAGAGAAGGACTGAAGTATCTGGACAGATAGGGGATGCACACAAGTGACTGACTGTTGTGGTGTTCTGGAGAACAAGGGCGACAATGAAAGCATGCAATGTTTTGGGAAATTCTGCCATTTATACCAGTTTATAACATTTGGCATTTACATGAAACAGAAACTGCTCAAAATATTGAGTAGTTCAGGTGTACTGTTGTCACTACCTGTGCTTTACAGACTTAGCTTCCTGAATTGATCGTTGTGTGGATGACTGGTAGGAGCTTTGCATGGCATAATATGCTCTGCTCCTGGCTGTAAAATAAGCCTGGCTTCTTGAGGCAATGTGTAGCATTTAGTGTCATCTCTGACCGTGCTCCCTATGTTTCAGTTGGCAGATGGCTTGCAGTACATCTTTGCCCATGTAGGTCAGCTGACGGGAATGTACAGATACAAGTACAAACTGATGAGGCAGATTCGTATGTGCAAGGACCTGAAACATCTCATCTACTACAGGTTTAACACAGTAAGTTTCACTTTTCCTTGTAAACTGAGCAACAAGAGAGGGATTCTGGAGTGTTGCTAAATAACCTCGTGTTACTCTGTCCCTCTTCTTTAAGGGGCCTGTGGGCAAAGGTCCTGGCTGTGGCTTCTGGGCTCCAGGCTGGAGAGTGTGGCTGTTCTTCATGAGGGGCATCACACCGCTTCTGGAACGCTGGCTGGGGAATCTGCTGGCCAGGCAGTTTGAAGGTCAGTGCACTGTGTAAATCTTGAACGCGAGAGGAGTGTGTGGTAAAGATTAATGCTGTTTACTTCTCAGCTTGAACTCCAGTTCTCTTTTCCAAGTGTGGTCTGTGCCCACGCTCCACGTCAACACCAAGAGCTATCGACTGGTTTACAGCTCTTACAAGACCGGTGCCCCCAGAACAGATTCCATATGGAAATGGGATTCCCTGATCCATAGCCCTCTGGGGTCCACAGCTTTCTAATCATCTATTCCAAACTCAGCAGTGCTCTTGTGACAGTTCAGTTTCCTCAGACATATTAGGAAGAAGAGGAGCATTGCCCCAGTACTGTCTGGATTCCTGAAGTACTTGTTTTTTTCCAGGCCGTCACTCAAAGGGTGTAGCAAAGACCGTCACAAAGCAGCGTGTGGAGTCTCACTTTGACCTGGAGCTGAGGGCAGCCGTTATGCATGACATTCTGGATATGATGCCAGAAGGGATCAAACAGAACAAAGCCAGAACCATCCTGCAGCATTTGAGTGAGGCTTGGCGGTGCTGGAAGGCCAATATCCCCTGGAAAGTAAGTCCTTTGCTTGGCCTTTCTTTTCAGTTCAATTTTAACATCTCACAGGAAGAACTGCTCTCATGAAGTCTCCCGCTCCTGCTTCCCTAACGTTACTGTCCCTCCCCAGGTGCCTGGGCTGCCAACTCCTATTGAGAACATGATCTTGAGGTACGTGAAGGCAAAAGCTGACTGGTGGACAAATACAGCTCACTACAACAGGGAACGGATCCGTCGGGGTGCCACAGTGGACAAGACTGTCTGCAAGAAGAATCTGGGCCGGCTSACCAGACTCTATTTGAAAGCTGAGCAGGAACGGCAACATAATTACTTGAAGGTATTTCTGTCCTGTCAAAGTTGCTCAAATTGGTGCTGTTTTCCTAGGGAGGTTTTCACATACTAACAGTGTTGTTGTGGTTGTGCAGGACGGGCCTTACATCACTGCAGAAGAGGCTGTTGCTGTGTACACAACCACAGTGCACTGGCTGGAAAGCAGGAGATTCTCACCCATTCCCTTCCCCCCACTTTCCTACAAGCATGACACCAAATTGCTCATATTAGCCCTGGAAAGGCTGAAGGAAGCTTACAGGTAAGTAGTGGAAAGTGATTGTGTTCTGCTGGTGGAGCGAACATCTGCATTGGGAACGGCTTCTGAAGCTGTTTTGTTAGCAGTTATTCCTGAAATAGAGTATGTCCTAAAACTTACCCTGATGGACTGCTAAAGGCTGTAGGCTGTGACACTGCCAAGGCTGCCTGGAGGGTTCTTCATGGACTCTGCCACCTGGGGTGAAGACACAATACCAGGCCTCTAAGGATCATTGGGCAGCTTAGGGGTGTAGACTGTAAAGAGTTACAGATCTTGTCTTGATCTGCTTGGTTAGAGAGTATCCTTTAATGCAGTGGCCAGTCATTTGTTCATACTTGGGTGTGTGAGCTGTTCTTTTTCATTTTCAGTGTGAAATCTCGCCTGAATCAGTCACAGAGAGAGGAGTTGGGCTTGATTGAACAGGCTTACGATAATCCTCATGAAGCTCTGTCTAGAATCAAACGACACCTTCTAACTCAGAGAGCCTTCAAGGAGGTAAGTGCCCTGGTGAAAGCCAGGGAATACTAAAACTTACTCTGCATTCGGGAACTAAATGGCACCAAGGCTATCAAAGGAACCTTACCTTCTCTGTCAAGTACAAGCCTCAACTTTGCCTCCTCTTCACTAGGTGGGTATTGAGTTCATGGATCTCTACAGCCACTTAGTTCCTGTTTATGATGTTGAGCCCTTGGAGAAAATCACAGATGCTTATCTGGATCAGTACTTGTGGTATGAGGCTGATAAGCGAAGACTCTTCCCTCCTTGGATCAAACCTGCTGACACTGAGCCTCCTCCACTGTTAGTGTACAAGTGGTGCCAAGGTTAGTGGGGGTCTTGTTTTCTGTGCAGAAAAGGGGGGAGGTTGTTTTTTTTGTTTGTTTGTTTATTTTAATCAGGAACTTTCTTCTAGAGTTCTCTTGAGAGTTGAGTTTTCACATTTGTAGCTTGCAGTCAGTAATATGGCCATCACACTTAGAGGCTTTATTTGGTAGGTTAACATATATCATATATATGAATGTACTGGAGAAGATCTTCCATAGCATTTGTGATTGATTGCATATTTTTGTTCCCATCTCTGGATAGACTGGAAGGACCAGAGGCTGAAAAAGCAGAAAATCAGAGCAAATATGTTGACTCCCATGCCCAGAAAGGTGCTGCTACACTCTGAGAATTGCTTTGTTTCAGATAACATGACAGGCTTGTTTGTCTCTTCAGGCATTAATAATCTGCAAGATGTTTGGGAAACGAGTGAAGGTGAATGCAATGTGATGCTGGAATCTCGATTTGAGAAGATGTATGAGAAGATTGATCTGACACTGCTCAACAGGCTCTTGCGTCTCATTGTTGATCATAACATTGCTGACTACATGACAGCCAAGAACAACGTGGTGATCAACTACAAGGTGATGTTTCCTGTCTGGAAAGGGGGTGTGGTGGACTGTAAAATGGAGAGATTTGGGACCCGTGGGGTAGGAGGGGACCTAAGACTTGCCAGAGAAAGAAGTGGTTAGRGAATAAGAAAAACCTACTGGGTCATGCTGAAGAGCAACTGCTCAGATAAAAGGTATCCAGTGGGATTTTGGCAGTCAGGTTCTCACATTTCCCCTTCGCTTCCTCAGGACATGAATCACACCAACTCCTATGGGATTATTCGTGGGCTGCAGTTTGCTTCTTTCATCGTCCAGTATTATGGGCTGGTGATGGACCTGTTGGTGCTGGGTCTGCACCGTGCCAGTGAAATGGCAGGGCCTCCCCAGATGCCAAATGACTTCCTGAGCTTCCAGGATATTGCTACTGAGGTGGCCCATCCCATTCGCCTCTTCTGCAGATATATCGACCGTATTCACATCTTCTTCAGGTGAGAGCTCTCTGGCATCCTTTCTTCCTCTGCTGAACTCTTGCTCTGACATCTTGCAGCAAATGCTGTGAAAATGGTACCTACTTCAGGGGCGTGAATATGCTTCTGCTCCATGCTTTTTTTCCCCTCTGCTAAGAAAGACCAGGAATATCTGAAGTGACAGACTTTCCAGAGCAATTTGGTGTCCAGATGCTGCCTTTTGCTTTCCTAGTTCACTGTATTAAGAGAGGAGAGCTTTTCTCCAGGCACTGGAGCAGCAGAAAAGCAGTAACATCAACATTCAGATTGTTACAGATTTTTCCACTGGTAAATAAGCCTTTTCTTGCTTCCTAGCAAGCGGACACAGAATTCTATGTCTCCTCATGATAAGATACCCCGTACAGTCATGGTGTAGTCTGTGCTAATGAAGCTGAAGTCTCCTTTGGGAGGATTCAGGAATTGGATAGTTCTCTTCAAATGTTCTATGGCTARCAGCTATCCATAAGCAGGCTCCTTATCTGTCTGGGCTGGTTGGTGTTCTGGGAAATTGGTCATGTAACTCCAGATCCTGTTCTATGAATTTCCAGGTTTACAGCAGATGAGGCAAGAGACTTGATTCAGCGCTACCTGACAGAGCATCCAGATCCCAACAATGAGAACATTGTAGGCTACAATAACAAGAAATGCTGGCCCCGGGATGCTCGGATGCGCCTCATGAAACATGATGTGAACCTGTAAGTGCTACGCTCTGAGAAACAAATGGTGGGATGGTAAGAAGATTAGTTGTGATAAATAAGTGCTAGGGACTATGACAGGCAGGTGCTCAGGGAACAGCAATGAGATGAGGTAAGGGGTCTCTGCTGTAATTCTGACAGTGGGTGATGGGTGTGGGAGACTATATTGCTAGGAAAGCATTGAAAAACTTGCCCGTTTTGTGTTTCACTTCAGTAAGAGACATCCTCGCCTCACTGTATGTGTGTGTCTTTCTTTTCAGTGGTCGTGCTGTGTTCTGGGATATCAAGAACCGCTTGCCTCGATCAGTCACCACAGTGCAGTGGGAGAACAGCTTCGTATCTGTTTACAGCAAAGATAACCCCAATTTGCTGTTTAACATGTGTGGGTTTGAATGCCGCATCTTGCCCAAATGCCGCACCAGCTATGAGGAGTTCACTCACAAGGATGGGGTCTGGAACCTGCAGAATGAGGTAGCGTGAGGCTGGCAGGATGGGAGTACAGTCCCTRCTCTGGCCTGTACCTGGCTTTAAAGCAGGACTTATAACTGCTTTTGAGGGGGGTATAACAGCATGCATTTGCCAGCTGTGTAACTTGGACTATTGGCAGGTAGAGTGGATGTGAACTTGGTTGCTTTTCCCTTCCTGAGAGGGATGGAAACTGCTTGGCTAGGGGTGAGGGGTGACCTGAAACTGTAGCGGTGCTGTTCAGCCCTGCACTCCCCACATTTCCTAAATGCCTGACGGTGAGAGCTCACCTTCATGCCTCTGTTAGAGAGAGGGCTTCCAAGAAAGAACYGATTGCCCTGTGCTCTTGCAGGTCACCAAGGAGCGCACAGCTCAGTGCTTCCTGCGTGTGGATGATGAGTCTATGCAGAGATTTCACAACAGAGTGAGGCAGATCCTCATGGCGTCTGGCTCCACAACCTTCACTAAGGTAAGGTGGGAGGAAGATGTGTGACAGAGCTTTTTCCACAGGCGCTTGGAGGACAGGCTGAGGACTGATCCTTTGCTTTCCTTTCTAGATTGTCAATAAATGGAATACAGCCCTGATTGGCTTGATGACATATTTCCGGGAAGCTGTTGTAAATACTCAGGAGTTGCTTGATTTACTGGTGAAGTGTGAGAATAAAATCCAGACTCGAATTAAAATTGGTCTGAATTCCAAAATGCCCAGCCGTTTCCCACCTGTGGTGTTTTACACCCCTAAAGAGCTAGGCGGGCTGGGCATGCTGTCCATGGGCCACGTTCTCATCCCACAGTCTGACCTGAGGTGAGTTGTGCTGTTCTGTGCTGGGTATTCTCTTTTATATTCTTCCCCATAAAAATATCTGAGAATGCTAAACATCATGCCTTGTTATAGAGATGTGTTGCCTTTACAGTAGGTCATGGCAGTGTGACTTGTGAAGTCCCATCACTCCTACTCATTCTTCTGCCTCTCTGCTCCAGGTGGTCCAAGCAGACAGACGTTGGCATCACTCACTTCCGCTCAGGAATGAGTCATGAGGAGGACCAGCTGATCCCAAATTTGTATCGTTACATTCAGCCATGGGAGAGTGAATTCATTGACTCTCAGAGAGTGTGGGCAGAATATGCCCTCAAGCGACAAGAGGCTATAGCCCAGAACAGGTACGTTTCCATGTGCAACTAGATCTGTGGTGTGATCTGACACACGGGCAGGGACAGGCAGTGGTGTGAAGACTTGCAATTGGAGGGTCTCAGGGTTCTGGAGATCCTGTCGGGCCTATGATATGAAGTATTACAGGCTGCCTGCAAAGCTKCTCTCTTAACTTTGGAGGAGGTGTGGGCACTGCAAGCAGATATTCCAYTCAGTACAAAGTCTGAGGGGAAAAYGTTATGCCAGGTGGTGCCAGAAAGAGGTAACATCAAACCCATTTGCAGTTAGTTCTGTGGGCTTACAAGGCCAAGCTTTTTCTCTTATCTCTGGGTGCTTGGCATTTTAGAACCTCTCTTGCTAGAGCCCCAAGGGCCGTATTATTTCTGTGGTCTCATTGCCTGAAGTATTCATTCATGAATGCATTGGTAGGAAATTGAGACGTAACAAAGTGCATGTGGGAATTTTTTCTTCAGGCGTCTGACGCTGGAGGACCTGGAGGACTCGTGGGACAGGGGRATTCCTCGTATTAACACCCTTTTCCAGAAAGACCGGCACACCCTAGCTTATGATAAAGGATGGAGAGTCAGGACTGACTTCAAACAGTACCAGGTATTGAATGGGAATTTCTCTGGCTGAGTGCAAGGTTCAAACACCCATTCCAGACAGTGTCCTTTCACCTTGCATTATTGCAGGTACACTTTCCTTGCCTGTCTGCTGCAGGAAGAACTTGGAGCCATGTGTTGGGAATAATAGAGGCTGCTGAGAACCAAATGTCCCGGGATGTGTAGCTGGCCACTTTCAAAGTGTTTGTGTAGATTGCAGTGTCTCAGGGAACACCATACTTAGCCCARTTGAATGTTAAGAAGTCAGTTCTGGAGAGGAAAAAAAGACCCCAGAACAAACACTRTAAAGTCTTGGATTTTAATAACAGTGGAAGCTTTTACTTAAGGCCTTTAATGGTGGTTCTGTAGATGGCCAGTGCCTGAAAGATAAAACCTTCATCTTAGACTTACTTTGTCTAAATTGCCTAGCAGCACTGACTGAACTCATTTTGTGGATCAGCTGTGTGCTGTGTCTTCCAGGGCAGTGGGCATGAGGCATTTTACTTACTAGCTGACATCATCTTGTTTCCTAAAATTAGTGATTTTTCTTGCCAGTGCAGCCGGGTTAAATGGTCTGAATACAAAGCTAGTTCGGTCACTAGTAGGCTGTCATTTGCAGGTCCTGAAACAGAACCCGTTCTGGTGGACGCACCAGCGCCATGATGGGAAGCTCTGGAACCTGAACAACTACCGCACAGATATGATCCAGGCACTTGGTGGAGTGGAGGGGATCCTGGAGCACACGCTCTTCAAGGGCACTTACTTCCCCACGTGGGAGGGTCTCTTCTGGTAAGAGAAACCTTCATCTGGCCTTGTTGTGTGAACTGGAGCTTGGGGTGCACCAGGAGGAGTCCTAGGCTAAAGCTGTACTGCTTCTGTTTAGCCAGTCTGTTTTCTGTGTTGCTCAGTTTTGAGGGCACATGGGATTGGACTGTATTTGAACTTCTGCGTGCAAATCCTTGGGAATTTCTTTGCCTGAAACAGTCTTTCCTGCTCTTCCACTCTTGCTTCATGTGCTCCCTGCCTCTCTTATGTATGGCACATGGCATTCAGCTGTGACAGGGGACATCTTGTGCATGTGATTGTGTCTCTCCTTTCCAGGGAAAAGGCCAGTGGCTTTGAGGAATCCATGAAGTGGAAGAAGCTGACGAATGCCCAAAGATCGGGTTTGAACCAAATTCCAAACAGAAGATTCACACTGTGGTGGTCTCCTACCATTAACAGAGCCAATGTAAGTATCTGGAGTTTGTGCCTGTATGAACTTCCACTGAATTGTGAGCAGTAAACTATTTAAGTCTGCAGCAGAACTCTTCACACAGATGAACTATAGTTCTAAACCTCCTTAACAGTGGTGGTTCTGTTTTCTAAAGTTGACCAATTGTGCTGTCACATATTCTCATAGCTGCTTTTCCTTTGCAGGTGTACGTTGGGTTTCAGGTGCAACTGGATTTGACAGGCATCTTCATGCATGGCAAGATCCCCACGCTGAAGATTTCCCTCATTCAGATTTTCCGAGCTCACTTGTGGCAAAAGATCCATGAGAGCATTGTGATGGACTTGTGTCAGGTGAGCAGCACGTTAACTAGGTTTGGTTCTGTGGTGATGGAGGCACGCTCCTTGTGTAACAGTAGCCTTCTGCTAGCAACAAAGATTGTCCCAGAGACTGTAGCAAGGCAACAACTTCTCCASTGATTTGCTAGGGAAGGGGATGAAACTGGATTTGCCTGGGTCCCTGCTTTAGCTCTTTGAGGATAGATTTCTTTAGCTAGGCTACTTGAACACAGCTCATCTTTGCATTCTCCCCAGGTGTTTGACCAAGAGCTAGATGCTCTGGAGATTGAGACAGTGCAGAAGGAGACCATCCATCCCAGG
The DNA here is from genome assembly GCF_003343035.1 of Apteryx rowi. Classification (NCBI taxonomy): domain Eukaryota; kingdom Metazoa; phylum Chordata; class Aves; order Apterygiformes; family Apterygidae; genus Apteryx; species Apteryx rowi. Next base: position 1,953,020 of record NW_020451304.1, read on the forward strand.
AAGTCATACAAGATGAATTCCTCATGTGCAGATATCCTTCTCTTTGCTTCCTATAAATGGAATGTGTCTCGTCCGTCACTGCTTGCAGATTCCAAGTGAGTGTTTTCCTTTTCTCTGTCCTTGATCTTGCTGCTGCAAAGCTACTGAGCCTGTCATCCTGAGCCAAAGCCCTTGTCTCTTGGGCACCTGGGATTTGAGGACACAGAAGGACACAATCATGCCTGGTAGACTGCAGAGCTGGTTCAGGTGGATGTTTGCAGCACCACCTAGCACTGCCTTTTGCAAAACATGAAGAGAATATTTCCTGCTGTTGCCTCCTCCAGTTGGCCTTTCTCCTGAGCCACACACRGCTCAGGAGCTCTAAATGTTTCTTCAGGAAGCCCTACTGAGTATCTCTGCTGTCCCAAGGCCACTGTGGAGTGGCACAGTGTGCACCCATGCTGTATTCAGTTCAGCTGAATTCTCAGCAGACATTCCCCAAGGGGCACAACCATCATAGCAGAGAAGAAGCTAGCTTCATTGTTTAAACCTGCAGCTAAACCCCATGGGCTGAGGGTTTCTCTTCAACAGCTTCTGCATTCAGTTGCTATATGAAGAGGGCAGTGTAGTCCCTCTTCAGGAAGGCATGCAGATGGCAGCTGGCTTCAGTGTTCAGGCTTGGCTTTCTGTCGTTCACTTGTTACTTTCTGTTGAAGTGCAGCAAGTGCAGGATGGTTTTGGGCAAGATGGAATTGTTGTGGCTTGCTTTTTCCTTAGAGATGTGATGGACAGCACCACCACTCAGAAGTACTGGATAGATATACAGCTGCGCTGGGGAGATTACGATTCTCATGACATCGAGCGCTATGCAAGAGCCAAGTTCCTGGACTACACTACAGACAACATGAGTATCTATCCGTCTCCCACTGGTGTGCTCATTGCCATTGATCTGGCCTATAACTTGCACAGGTGAGATCTGCACCATTTGCATTTTAACCGTAATTGGCAGTTCATGGCTGTGTCTTGAGTACATTTCTGAACAGGCAGTTTCTGATGGGGCTCGTATTCCAGGCAGGAGCATGAGGTGAGATGGTAGAAGCTAGAATGGAATACAGCATCTAGGCAGCTCTTTCAGGTTCCCCAATGTCTGCTCATTCAATAATAATGGTTCAGTTCTCCCAGCTCATTTGTTTTCTTAGGACATCCGCCAGACTATTCCTGGAGTTGAAGAACAGGCCTTGCTTGAAGGTCTGCTGCACTAAGGGACAACTGTTCTTCACTGGGGGATTAAGGGAGATGTCCCAGAAAGCAGGCCTCTCCTCTGAAGTGCTTAGAGAAGATGCAGCTTTTCCAGGACTGTAGCATGTGTATGCTGTGGCCTCCCACTGAAAGGAAGCACAGGGAAAAGCAGTAGGTGAACAGCTCCCGAGGATGCCACAAGAGAAATCATAGAGTTGTAGTATATTCAGTAGGCAGAAAGATACCTGGCTGCTGCATGAAAATGCTTGTGTATAGCCGTTGTCTCTTCATCTCGGAGCTGATGGCAACAACTAGATCTTCTGTTTCTTTTCCTCTTCAGTGCTTATGGGAACTGGTTCCCTGGGAGCAAACCTCTGATCCAGCAAGCCATGGCCAAAATTATGAAAGCGAACCCTGCACTGTATGTGTTGAGAGAACGAATCCGCAAGGGCTTGCAGCTGTACTCATCTGAGCCCACAGAACCCTACCTTTCCTCCCAGAACTATGGGGAGCTCTTCTCCAACCAGATCATCTGGTTTGTGGATGACACCAATGTGTACAGAGTGACCATTCACAAGGTGAGTCCAGAGGTGTATCTGTGTCTTGGTGGGGAAGGACAAGGACCGTAAATGTCCTGTGTTCAGGGTGATTCTGGAGACATGAGTGACAGAAAATGAGGAATCAGCGGGGACCAAAATTTGTGCAGTGTACACAGAACAGTTTTTTGCATTTCAAGCACAGGTCCTGCTAAAAGTGCAGGGTGAGTTTGCTGTTGTGCAAGTGYATGGATGGGATACATTCATCTCATTGTAATTTTCACTTTGGCTTATTTTCTCAGACTTTTGAAGGGAATTTGACCACAAAACCCATCAATGGGGCCATTTTCATCTTCAATCCCAGGACTGGACAGCTCTTCCTGAAGATCATCCATACATCTGTGTGGGCAGGACAAAAGCGTCTAGGGCAGGTGAGAGCTGGCTGCTTGTTCTGCTTTGGGTGGTGAGCTAGGAATGGTCTCTGACTGCTTGGGATGCTTACTAGAGCAGAAGGCATCGTGAGGGTCTTTAACACCCTGCCTCTCAAGAAGTTTGGAGCTCACATATCTAACATGGAACCTGTGCTCAGGCAAGCATTAGCATGAGATACAAAAGTGAATGAATCCAGGCATTGATGTTGCAAGGTTTTTGAGGCTCTGACATGTAATGAGACTACATTTTCTAGCATGGTTTGAAAGGCTTGAAAAGAATCACTGTTGCAGCAAATCTCACTGCACTTGGATTTGCATCCAGTGCAATGAGAAGTCTCTGAGGTAGCAAAGCCAGGGAGGTTCATAACCCGCCACCTTCCTCACCCCAGCCCTGAGCCAGGCAGACATAACTGAACTCCAGGAAGGGATGCTGCTCTCTGTGATCAGTAACGGGAGCACTGGGCCTTATCAGTAATCTGACACAAGCCATAAATTCTTGTTGTGTTTTTAGAATTTGATTTGAGGCTTTCTGATTCCCAGAGGCATGGACACTCTGCTGTCAAGGTGGAGATATTCTTCTAACCCTGCTGTCTTTTTTTTTTTTTTAGCTGGCCAAGTGGAAGACTGCTGAAGAAGTGGCTGCTTTGATTCGTTCACTTCCTGTGGAGGAGCAGCCTAAGCAGATCATAGTGACTCGGAAGGGCATGTTGGACCCACTTGAGGTAACAATGCAGATACTGTTGCGTCAGGACACTATAAAATCTTCAGGAGATTGCAGAACAGTTCTGTGTTCCTGTGAAGCAACGGTGTTCTGCAATAGGTGTGCATTAATTCTTCTTCTCAAACTCCAGGTGCACTTGCTGGATTTCCCCAATATTGTGATCAAAGGCTCAGAGTTGCAGCTGCCCTTCCAGGCCTGTCTGAAAGTGGAAAAGTTTGGTGATCTCATCCTGAAGGCTACTGAACCACAGATGGTTCTCTTCAATCTCTATGATGACTGGCTGAAAACCATCTCTTCCTATACGGTGAGGACAGCATGTCTAGTCTGCATTTTACTTTGCCACTGATGCATGAAGTAAGAGCCAAGGCTTCAGTGATCGCTCCCCATTCTTTGCTCAGGAAGCCCTGCTCCTAGCACTTGCTTTGGGTCTGTCTGGGCTTTCCTTCAGATTGATTCCTCTTGCACTTCTCATGCAATGTTGGTGTGCCCAAACAGAGGAGTACTAGGACATATGTATGGTACGTTTAGTTTTCCTTTTTCTGACTAGCTGCATCTTTCTTCCTCTCCAAGGCATTCTCACGTCTGATTCTGATTCTCCGGGCACTACATGTGAATAATGATCGAGCCAAAGTTATTTTGAAACCAGACAAGACGACCATAACAGAGCCTCACCATATCTGGCCAACGCTGACAGATGAGGAATGGATCAAGGTGGAGGTGCAGCTGAAGGATCTGATCCTTGCTGACTATGGCAAGAAGAACAAGTAAGTCACTGACCTGCTGCAAAAATCCTGCCAGCCTTTTGTTCCTGCTCTGAAGACTGTTTGGTCAGAGTGCTCCTCATAGAGAGTGGAAGGCTTTCAGGGGCCTTCAGCAACRAACTGTCAGCTATGTATGGAAACTGGTTATTATGTTAATCACTTTCTAGCAAGGCAGATAAAAATATCTGCACTGTACCCTTTCTAATCTGTGCATCATGTGATTTGGTCCTTCCTCTGCCTAAAATGCTGTGGTTTCATTTCCTACTGCCCTGAGTGTGTTTCTGAGCTTGTGCCTTGGTGAGAAGGGTCCAGAATGTATGTTGAAATGGCTGATTTGGGTGAATTTTCTCTTTCAGTGTGAATGTTGCATCCCTGACGCAGTCAGAGATCCGAGATATTATCCTGGGCATGGAGATCTCTGCCCCATCCCAGCAGAGACAGCAGATTGCAGAGATTGAGAAGCAAACCAAGGAGCAGTCACAACTGACAGCCACACAGACCCGTACTGTTAACAAACACGGGGACGAAATAATCACCTCTACAACCAGCAACTATGAAACCCAGACTTTCTCCTCCAAGACTGAGTGGCGAGTCAGGTAGGAAGGCAGGCAGGGCTGTTACACAGTGGAAAAGATCAGAGCGCTCAGGAAGGAAGGAGGAGTGCACCCTCTAATAATTGTCTCCTCCTCACAGAGCAATTTCTGCTGCCAACCTCCACTTGAGAACAAACCACATCTATGTTTCATCAGACGATATAAAGGAAACGGGCTATACTTACATTCTTCCCAAGAACGTTTTGAAGAAATTCATCTGCATCTCAGATCTGCGGGCCCAGGTGAGTCTGTGCAATGAGTCTAGTCCAGTTGTACTCCACACCGCTGGGGCACATACCAGTCCTGGACAGTCAGCTCCCCAGGGCCTACAGGTGAAAGGCTGAGAGCTTGCTGCTGTCTGCCTGGAGCTTTGTGCTGGAGACAGGCACCGGTGATAGGGCTGAGCACACTTAAATTCTTGCCAGGCCCATGAAGGCTCCCTGTGGCCTGACTTGGGTGGAAATTGCCAGCACTAAGTAAAACTAGGATGTTGTCCTCTAATGAGGACCTTCTGGCTAACACATAACTTGCTTCAGGAACTAAAAGCAAGGTGGGTGCCCACTCCTCACGGTCTTACATAGAGGTCTGTTATGGGCTTGTAAAGTGTGAGCTTGTGTCCCTAGATTGCAGGTTACCTATATGGAGTGAGCCCTCCTGATAATCCCCAAGTGAAGGAGATCCGGTGCATTGTGATGGTACCTCAGTGGGGAACACACCAGACCGTGCATCTCCCAGGACAGCTGCCGCAGCATGAGTATCTCAAGGTGAGTCCAGCTTCTGCTCCAGTGAGGGCGGAAGATCACTGTCTCCAGTAACAGAGACACAGGGCGATGGTGGGGCCTTGCCACCACACTCGCAGCTCTAATGTGCTTGCCTTGGTAACCGGCCTCTTTCTGCTATAGATGTTGGGCTTCAAGGGCTTTGCCTGAAGTCTGCCTGATCTGGAATGACATCAGAAAGAAGCCTTTAGTYCCTGTGCCCTTTGTGCCATGCTTAAGCCGTCCTGTATTAAATGTCTTTTACTTCTCTCTAATACACTTCTTTTTATCAGGAAATGGAACCTCTGGGATGGATTCACACCCAACCAAATGAGTCCCCTCAGCTCTCGCCACAGGATGTCACCACCCATGCCAAGGTCATGGCTGACAACCCGTCCTGGGATGGGGAGAAGACTATCATCATCACCTGCAGGTAAGAGGTGGCAAGGCTCCTGTGTGCCCCCTCTGCCAGTGCAGGGAGAAGCCAAGCTGTCAAGGGGGCTTGTGGGAGCTGCTCCAGAGAACACATTGAGGTCTCAACTAAAAATCTGTGAGAAAGGGAGTGTTTGCTCATTTCTGACTTCCCTCCTCTGTCCTGGCTTAACCTGATGTACTCTATCTCTGTTCTCCTTTCCTTCAGTTTTACACCAGGCTCCTGCACGCTGACAGCCTACAAACTGACTCCGAGCGGCTACGAGTGGGGCAGGCAGAACACGGACAAAGGGAACAACCCCAAGGGCTACCTGCCCTCCCATTATGAGAGGGTGCAGATGCTCCTGTCAGATCGCTTCCTCGGCTTCTTTATGGTTCCAGCGCAAGGGTCCTGGAACTACAACTTCATGGGTGAGCTGGCTGCCCTGGGAGAGGGTCAGAGAGGGAGGCAACAGACCCGTTCTGACCATTGCTTGGGGAGGAGAAAGAAATAGCTGTTGAGGGCAGCATTCCTTACCAAGTTCTGAGGCTTGGCCTACCTCTGAGTGACGAGGTAGGGCTAGTAACATTGCAATCATGACCCTTCCTTAATATCAGCACTGGGATATTGCAATGGGAGGTCAACTCTGATTGTTTTAGGCATCACAGAGCAAACTCTTATACAGGGGAGACAAAACACTTGACTTGCTGTACCAGAACAAAGCTCTGGAGATGCTGCCCTGTAAATAGCTAGGGAGAGAAAGCCCTGGAACCCAAAGCATGATGATTTTGTGGATGTAAAATTGTTTCTTTGGGCCTGCTGTCTTTAAAAATTCTCTTGTGAGGGGGGCAGGTTTCGTTGAGCACCTGCTAGACAGCGAAGGCAGAAGGGGCTTTCAGGTAGTCTTCCTCAGCTCTGGGCTGAGGCTGGAGTGACGGTGGCGGTGCTGGGTGCTCACCACGACTCTGCCTTCCAGGTGTGCGCCACGACCCCAACATGAAGTACGAGCTGCAGCTCGCCAACCCCAAGGAGTTCTACCACGAGGTCCATCGCCCCTCGCACTTCCTCAACTTCGCCCTGCTGCAGGAGGGGGAGGTCTACTCCGCCGACAGGGAGGACCTCTACGCCTAGCCCTGCGCCGCCCCTCTCTAGTACTGTTG
>NW_020451304.1:1959992-1976246 GCF_003343035.1 Apteryx rowi
CTGCGCCGCCTCTCGGGCCGCTTCGGGCCCGACGCCGTGGCCGGGCTGGTGCCGCCCGTCGTGCGGCTCCTGGAGCTGCTGGAGGCGCTGGTGGCCCCGGCGGGCGCCGAGGCCGAGGCGCCGCCGCCCGGGCGGCAGGACGCGGAGGTGAGCGGGGAGCCGGGGGGGAGGCGCCGGGGACCGGCCGGGGCCGGGGCTGGGCTCGGCCTCTCGCAGGTTCTGCGGTCCCCTCGGGGGAGGCCACTGACCCGTCCTTGTCCCTACGGGGGAGGCGCTGGCCCCTTCTTGTCCCCTTCGAGGGAGGCACCGACCCATCCTTGTCCCCTTGGGGGAGGTGCTGGCCTGTCCTTGTCCCTTCGGAGGAGGCGCTGGCCCCTTCTTGTCCCCTTCGGAGGAGGCGCTGGCCCCTTCTTGTCCCCTTCGGAGGAGGCACTGACCCCTTCTTGTCTCCTTCGAGGGAGGCACCAACCTGTCCTTGTCCCCTTTGGGGGAGGTGCTGGCCTGTCCTTGTCCCCTTGGGGGGAGGCACTGACTCATCCTTGTCCCCTCGGGGGAGGCGGTGGCCTGTCCTTGTCCCCTTTGGGGTCCCCTCGGGGATGGTGCTGGCCCGTCCTTAGCCCCTTTGGGGGATGCATCTACTCGTCCCTGCACCCTCAGCGGTGGCACTGCACCCAGTGGCCCTTTCCCCCTCGGAGGAGGCGCTGACCCGGCTGCCTTTGTCCCCTCGGGGGTGGCGGATGACTCAGTCGTCCCTTCCCCCCCTGCGATCCCCTAAAGGCGGCAGTGACCCCCCTGCCCCTCCAGGGATCCCCTCAGGGCTGTCCCCGTGCCCGCGGAGGTTCCCCGGGGCCGCGCCGACCCGGCTGTCCTCGTCCCGCAGGGGCTGGAGCAGAGGCTGTGGGCGGCCGAGCGCCGGGAGTGGGCCCAGGCCGAGCGCCTGGCCCGCCTGGAGGAGCAGAACCGGCAGCTCCTGGGGCAGCTGGCGGAGAGCCAGTCCCACGGAGGTGAGCGCCCGGGGCGTCCCTGAGCTGCCTGGGGTCCGCGTGTGGGTGAAGGGTTTGGGGCAGGATATCCCTTGTGCCAGCTGGAGCGAGGGGAGCTGCCGGGGAGACGGAGGGAGGTGGGATCCCAGCCTGCGCCCAGCACCGGGGCGCGGAGGGACGGCGTGTGCGACCGGCTGGCGGCCGCGGGGTGCAGGCTGCTGTTGCAAGCGTCAGGATGCAGCAGGCAGAGCCCGAAACTCTCAGCTCSCCTCGTTCCTCCGTTCCCGCTCTGCTTTCAGGCAGCAGCGTTGCAGCTCGCCTTTGCAGAAGTCCCGAAAAGCTCGGCAGTTCCAGCAGCGACAACAAACAGGAAGGGGGGGGGTTGGCTTGGCCGAAACCGGGACCCGAGGCCGTACAGAAATTGGAGTCCTAGGGTGGCTGTTACTAAAGAAGCTCGCGGGGGCCAAGTGGTTACGGCCTTATTGTGTCTAAACACGTACRGAGTCGTCCCTGGACCCCCGGGGAGAAGCGGAAGGGCTTTGAGGCGGTGGTGGAGGAAGGTGGCTCCAGCAAGGGGAGGTGGAGGAGCAGGTGTAGCTGATTGCGCCTGTCTGCCCCTGTGCTGTGCCAGGGTCTGCGGGGCGCCTGACGCGGGAGCAGGGTGGGCTTGGTGCTGCGGTGGGTTAGGAAGCAGCCAGGAACCCTTTCTGGTCCAGGGGTTTAGTCCGCGGATGGGGCACAGCGTGGGTCCCTGCGGTCGCTCTCCCCGCTACGGGTAGGTGCAAGGACAGACGGAAATCCCAGCGGGCCAGGCCAGTGCCGYGGGCAGGGGCAGGCGAGCCTGGCAGTGGGCAGGAGCAGGGAGGGCGCCCGGCACTGTGCCCGCACCAACGCTGGAGGTCGGATTGGGCCGGGCTGTGCAGGCCAGAAGGTGCTGCCAGCTCCCTGCGCGAGGCTGCCTGGCCGCAAGCTGCTCTAGCTGCTGATCTTGGCTACAGCCAAGCACAAGTCCCACCTCCCTCTTTGGTGTCGCTCCCTACCGTCCCCGGCAGCGTGCGCAGCTTGCACCAGAGCTGCCCTCCGCCGTGCTGCCGCCTTGCGGGGTCAGGGGAAGCCCCTGGGTGCTGGGGGACGGCTGCCCACGCCCGTTCCCCTCGTGTTTGGGCTTAGATAGCACGGYGCGGAAGGAGCGAGAAGTGATGCTGCGGCTGAAAGAGGTGGTGGACAAGCAGAGGGACGAGATTCGCGCCCAGGCCCACGAGATCGTCTGCAAGAGCCGAGACACGGAGGCGGTGAGCGCGTGGGAGGGAGCCTCGGCACGTCTGCTCRGGGGTGCGGTGCGTGGAGGGCCTGGGGACCATGTCACCTCCCTCCGGGGCCATGGCCACAGCTTGTGGGCCCTGCCTGGGCGGGTGTTTGGGCCTCTCTGCCTTTCCCGTGGCCGTGGGCACACCAAGGTCCCTGGGCGGGAGCCAAGTCTGGAGAGATGCTGCTGTTCCTCACTCTTGGCTGTCGTGGGCTTTCCAGCTGCAGGAGCAACTGAATCGCTTCATGTCCATGAACGAGGACCTGCGACACAAGGTGGCCGTGGTGCAGGCTCAGCTCAAGAGCGCGCTGGAGAAGAAGTCGGACCTGGAGGCTGTTGTGCTGCAAACCCAGAGGGAAACGAGCAGGAGGACCAGAACTGCCTCYGAAACCCAGCCGCCCAAGCCCAGCCTGGTGAGTAAGCCTGATCCCTCGGCCCGCCTGCCGCAGGGCGTTGCTGATGCAGAATAAACCTGCCGGCAGCTGCGTTGGGCTCCTGGAGCTCCCAGATCAGGCAGGGTGTTGCAGACTGCCAGCAGGGATACAGGAGTTTAAGTCTGGCTGTTTTATCGCTGAAGACTGAAAAGCAGCGAGTGTGTCCAGCGATGCCAGCAGTGCCTAGTCCATAAGGATTGGCAGGGTCGGAGGCAGGAGTTAGCAAGGTGAGGTGGTGGGGTCTCTATTTGCCGTTAGCGTTTCTGGGCCTGCTCACTTCCTTTCCACCTCGAACCCGCCAGGAAGGAGCGCAGTTGCCTGCAGAGGAGGACCCGCTGCGCCAGGGCCCGGGCAAGAGCCCTGCTCACTGCTGCTTCTCGAAGGAAGAGCTGCAGCAAATCCTGCAAGAGCGGAACGAGCTCAAGACCAACCTGTTCCTGGTGCAGGAGGAGCTGGCTTATTACCAGCGGTGAGTCCTTCCACGGCAGCCGGGGGAAGCGAGCCCAGGTCCTCCCYGTCCTTGTCGCAGCCTGTGGCCCTTCAAAGGCTGCTCCTGCCGCAACCGCTGTATGCTCCTGGGAGGTTTTCTCTGCCAGGCCCTCCGTTAACCAGCTGGTTTCTTTTTGCCAGGGAGCTGCTGAACGAAGAGAGAATTCCCAGCTTCTTCCTGGATGCAATGAAATCGACTATCAAAAAACAGAGGAGAAAAATCAGAGCCAAAATGCTGGGAACGGCGGAGGAGCCGGCAAGCAGGTGAGTCCAGCTGGCCACGGAGGCGGCGCACGGGGAGGCTCTGTGCAGGGCAGATGCTGGCTGGCTCCGGCACTTCCGCGTGGCGTGACACCTTGGAAGGGACCTCCCCCAGGCCAAGAGCTGCTCCGTCCTGTCCTGTCCTGTCCTCGTTCCAGAGATCAAAGGTTTATTGTCTGCGCTTGATGTCTTGCTTTGGCTGAGTCCTGGGAGCGCTGCGGGGCCTGCGCGCTCCTCTGCTGGCACTCACATGTCCCTGTCACCAGTCACACGTGGCTGCTCCCCGGCCAAATGCTGCTTGGCCCCGCGTGAAGCATGGCAAAGGGGAGGCGAGGTGGTGGTACTGGGGCCACCGCACAAGGCGGGCCGGTCCCTGCACGGTTTGGTTGGAGGCTGTCCCAGCAGAGAGCCCTTGAAGATGGCAGTGCAGATGGTCCCTGGAGGCTCCGCAAGACATTTGGGGGCAATGTTGGCTCCAACGGACGTCTCACGATCGGGAGGGGAAGACCATGCTGAGCGCCAGCCCGGGCACTGCTTATCCGCTTGAGGCAGCAGGGGCTAAGGCTGCGCAAAAGCTGCTGTGTGGCATGGGGGGACATGCGTGGAGCTGTATCTCACTGGCTTTTAGGGTCCTTAATAAAGGTCTGAAGGGGGCTGAGCTCTTCTGTGCTGCGAAAACCTGCCGTTGCTGCTCGCTTGCGTTGGGGGGTGTCCGGCCAGAAGCGGTGGGGAGAAGCTGTGCTAGCGGTGGGGTTGTGGGTGCTGCGTCAGCCGGAGCATCCCGGGCGAGGGGAGGTTTTGCCATGCCCGGAGCGTGCCGAGCCGTGTCTGCAGCCTCCGCGCGGCCGCGCGCTGCGGGGGCCAGCGAGGGGCTCTGGCGCGGCGCGAGTGAGCCGCTGCCGCTTCGACGCCGTGCAGGGGNGAGGCCGGGGCTCTCGCTGCAGCGGGGCTCCCCGCCGGCTCCCGCCTCCGCGCGTTTGGCCGCCTGGTAGAGCTGCGTCTCGCAGGCTCCTGCGGTGCTAGCGGTGGGGTTGTGGGTGCTGCGTCAGCCGGAGCATCCCGGGCGAGGGGAGGTTTTGCCATGCCCGGAGCGTGCCGAGCCGCGTCTGCAGCCTCCGCGCGGCCGCGCGCTGCGGGGGCCAGCGAGGGGCTCTGGCGCGGCGCGAGTGAGCCGCTGCCGCTTCGACGCCGTGCAGGGGCCTCGCCGCGATGAGGCCGGGGCTCTCGCTGCAGCGGGGCTCCCCGCCGGCTCCCGCCTCCGCGCGTTTGGCCGCCTGGTAGAGCTGCGTCTCGCAGGCTCCTGCGGCGCGGGGCCGTTTCCCTTCTGCCCCGGCGGCTCGGAGGTGACAGGACGGGCCGGTCTGCAGCCACCGGCACGGCGAGTGCAGCTCGGGAGGCAGGGCTGGGACCTGGGCAGGGCTGGGAATATCCTCTCCGGGCTCCTGGGAGCCAGGCGAAGCGATGACGGCGGCCGTGGGCCTGCAGCCGGCCGGCTCCCCGGGGGAACGTGCTCGCCTCGCTGGGTTAGACGCCTGGAGGCTTTAAAGCGGGTTGCGGTTGCCGCTGCCGCGACGATCCGGGACAAGCCGCGTGCCGACCAGGCGGCGCGGGTTTGAAGCTGATCGCTGCGAAGAGCCTTGGGGGTTGCGATCACAGAGCAGGGGYGGCACTTGCCGTAACACGGGGCCGTATCTGGGGCAGGAGCTTCGCTGCCGCGGAGCTCARGGAGAAAAAACACGGCTGAGCTGYCCCGAGSAGGGGGCTGCTGCTCCGTGGCCACYGGCTTYGGGATGCGTAGGGTGAAGAGAGAGGAACCRGGGAGGTAAGAAAGAGACGGGGGTGGAGGAGCAAGAAGAAGCTTCCCGGCGGGAAGCGATGGAAACAGTTGGCTGCATGGGAAAGGACAGGGAGGGATCCCCGTGTATCCCGAGCACTCCTGGCCGGTCCTGCCAGCCCGGACGCGCCACGTGACTCAGCGCGGGTTTTCTGTGCCGCAGCGACGAAGATGAGGCCTCCTGGCTCCCGGCTGCCGGCGCCGACTGCGTGGACGCTCCGCATCCCGAGTCCAAAATCAGGAGCTTGTAAGTCGGCTCGGGCGCCGGCGGGGCCGGGCGGCCGCGGCGGCGGAGCGGGGAGAGGCGAGCCTCGCCRTGGCGGCGCTCGCGGGGGAGCGGGCTCGGAGGGAGGCTGGGCTCCGGCCGCTTCCCTGGGAAGGCTCCTCTCCCCCACGGCCCTTATCTGCTCTCCCCGCAGCTTCGGGCTGTGGTATCAGGGCGGCAGCAAGGACCCCCCCGCGCCCAGCTGCTCCGGAGCCTGGGAAATCATCGACTCGCTGGAGCCGCACCCGGAGCAGGAGGGCGAGAGCAAGGAGCCGGCAGCCGGCTCCGCGGACAGAGCGATGCCGCCTCTCTGACCCAACCCGACCCGACCCGACCGGAGCGGGACGCCAGCTCCGGCCTCGCCGCGGCGCTTCCCTCCTCCGACTCCTCCTGCTTCCCAGCGCCGCTGGCGGCCGAGCAGTGCGTGCAGCCAGGGGGGCTCGGCCGCCGGCGCCCCGAATCGCCGCTCCTCCGGGCTCGCGGCTCGGCTGCCGCGTCCCCCTCCGCCGCCGCCGCGCGCCGGCACCCCGTGGGGCTCTTCCCGTGCGCCGGCGGCTCRCGGCCTCGCTGCATCCTGCCCTGCGCAGGCCTGCCGAGACCGTGGCRGTTTCGCTTCCTCCCTTTCCCACCCTGCCTCCCCCTCGTCCCTGCAATGTGAAGCTCAAGCAAGAGCGTCCGGGCGCTGTGCTGCGGAAAGCACCGTGTCTGGTTTGCCGCCCGCCCGCGCCGAGGCTGAGCACGTCGCACCCGCGCGCGCGCTGGGCACCCGGGTGTTTGCGTCGGGAGCGGCCGAAAGCGGCCGGCGCGCAGCACGGCGACGGCCACGCTTGCACTTTTCAGACCGGGGGTGAATCGGTTTTGTGCCGGGACTTCTTCCTTCTGCTCTGGGAAACKGGAAGACTGTAACGTCACCCCCCCTTAGTCCTCATCCTCCTGGGGACAGCTGGGTCCTCACGGGTCAGGTATTTTCTAGCTCCAGAACTGGAGCCAGAAATAAATCAATCTCTTGCTTGTCCCACGAAGCATCTGCTGCAGCCTCGCTCCGTCCTTGCTCCCGGGAGGCCGAGGGAGCGTTCGGGCGGCTTTGCGGCGCTGCCRGCGTTTGGCCTCGCTGGCCGCTCTCCCCCGGGGCGGCCGTCGCGTCTCGCGTGCCGCCGCCGCGAAGGCCGGCAGCTGCGCCAGGCCCCGCAGCCCCTTCCCCGGAGCCGGGTTCGGGGATGGCGGCGCGGGGTGGCCAGCGGCCCCCGGCCCTCCCGGAGCGGCTCCGCGGCGCCCGGCCATCCCCAGGCGCAGAGGAGTTAAAGGCCGGCGCGGCGGGGAGCAGCGCGCTTCCCCCCCCCCCAAGACCCTCCCGGCCGAGCCGGGCTCTCGGGTAGGAAAAAGGTGTTTCCTGTGCATCTGCTGACACGGAGCTCCTGGGGAGCCGGCGAGGTGGGACGGCGGCCAGCAAAGGCGGCGGGTCCCGGCGTCCGGCCGGCTCAGAGCCGGGCCCGGGGCGCACCGCGCTCGTGCGGGGGGCGAGGGGGCGGCTGCCTCGCCAGCCCCGGGACGGAGCAGAGGGGCGGCAGCGCCCGCGGGGTGCAAGCGGCAGAGCTTCCCGGGGGCTGGGGAGGCGCTGGCCAAAACGGCTTTGCGGGAGGACGGAGCAGGTCCGGATGGCGGCGGGGAGCGGGAAACCGTAGGGCGAGACGTGCGGGTGCGCGCCCAGGTCCACGACCGCCCGTTTCGGCTGCCACGGGCTCAGCCAGGCTCGGCCAAAAATAGCCGGCGCAGCGGCATTCCCTGCCTGCTCCTTCCCTCCGCGCCCCTTGACGCACGGACCTGGGCGCCTCCTCCGGCGTTTCCTCAGGAAGAAGCCCGAGGCCGGAGGGAGGAAGAGGCCGAACGTGCGGGAGGGAAGCAGCGGCCGGGTCGGGACGGGTCGGGACGGGACGGACGCAGGCGGCCCCACCGCGGGGCTCCTCGCGCCCGGCCGGGATGGCGCCCGCCCGGCCCATCCTCTGCCTCCAGCTGTGGCTGTGGGTGCAGGGCTCGGCCCAGGAGCTGGACCCGGACGGCAGGAACGTGTGCCGCACGGACAGGTAGGCGCCGGGCGCTCTGCAGYGGGCGGCAGCAGGCAGCCTCTGTCCTGGGATGGACGGATGCAGGAGGGGAGCCCAGCATGGGGGCTCCATGCCGGTGCCCGGAGCGGGGCGGCGTTGGGGAGCCCCTGGGTGAGCGTTCCCGCTCCTGCCGGAGCCCTGCGGAGCAGGGAGACGGGTGCCCGGCCACAGCGCCGTGTGCCTGGGCTTATTTTGGCCCAGGGGCAGCCGCGTGGGCAGAGCCCTCGGATCCCTTCCCCAGGCGCCGCGGGGGCAGGCGGGGGATGCGGGAGGCGCCGTCTCGTTGGCAAAACCGTCAGGTTTCTCCCCCGGGTCGGGAGCTTAGCGGGAGCTAATCCTTAGCAGCAGCGTCCCTCCCGCCTTGCCGCTGCGCCGCCTCTCCCGCGTGGCGGCTCGACACCGGGCGCCGCTCCTGGGCAGCCCACGCCGTGCCACTGCGTCCGCGTCCGCCCCGGCGGGCTCGACCGCCACCGAGCCTGAACYGCGGCGCCGGCGGCGCCAGGCGTCCGGCCCCGCGGCCGACTTCGGGCTGCAGCGCCTGGCGCTTCCTCCCATTTTGCTGGCTTCCTTCCGGAGCAATGCCCGCGGGGGCCGCGGCTTCCCCAGCGCCCGGCTCGCGCTTTGCCTCCCTTCGAGGTCGAAGCCGTGAACGTTAGCTGGGGCGAGGGGCGTTGCGTTGACGGCCCCGGTCTCTCCGCAGCCTCCCCGCCGGCCTGGCGTGCTGCCCCGGCTGGAAGCAGCAAGGGCGGGAGTGCACGGCGGGTAAGTGCCGCGTCCCCGCGCTCGGCCGGGGCATCCCCTCCGCCGGGCGCTGACCGAACGGCAGCGCCGGCCCTCGGTTCAAAGCCCCTCTGGGCGGCTTGGGGCGGCGGGCGCTCCCCGCAGCCGGGCACCGACGGCCCTGCCCTGCCGTCGGCAGCTCTGTGCGAAGGGGAGGACGCCTGCGGGGCGGACGAGGTGTGCGTGAGACCCGGCGTTTGCCTCTGCAAGCCGGGCTTCTTCGGAGCCGACTGCAGCTCCCGTGAGTACCCCCGAGGCGGTGGGCGGACGGACGGACGGACGGACAGGTCCGGACTCAGCCCTCGGCTGCGCCCCGGCTGCGGGCGGGCTCGGGGGCCGCGCCGTGACCGCCCGCCGTCTCCTTCCCTCCGCAGCCTGCCCCGAGCAGTACTGGGGCCCCGACTGCAAGCGGCGCTGCCTCTGCCACCCCCGTGGCACCTGCGAGGCGGCGAGCGGGCGCTGCGCCTGCCTGCCGGGCCACTGGGGCGCCCGCTGCCAGTTCGCCTGCCCGTGCGGCCCCCGCGGCCGCTGCGACGCCCTCACCGGCGCCTGCCGCTGCGAGCCGGGCTGGTGGGGCCCCACGTGCGCCAAGCAGTGCCAGTGCAACCCGGCCGGCTCCCGCTGCGACCCGCTCACCGGCCGCTGCCGCTGCCTGCCCGGCTGGTGGGGCAGGAGGTGCAGCTTTAGATGCTCCTGCAACCTCTCGCCCTGCGCCCAGGAGACGGGCAAGTGCGAGTGCAAGGCCGGGTTTTGGGGGCYGGCGTGCCAGCGGCGCTGCGACTGCCTGCACGGCGCCTGCGACCCGCTCAGCGGCCACTGCAGCTGCAGCCCCGGCTACCACGGCAGGAGCTGCCGCGAGCCCTGCCCGGCCGGGAGCTACGGCCCGCAGTGCGCGCACAGGTGAGCCGGCCGCGACGGGGGCGTCCGGCGGGTGGCAGATCCGCCTGCGGCCGCCGGCTGCTCCGTCCGCCCCCTCGGCCAGGGAGACCCGTCCCCGGGGAGGGCTTGAGCACCGCTCCGATTCAGCACCGGCGTTGCCCCGAAAGAAACGTCCTGCTAAACCTAGCAGAAAGCTCGGGCGCGATCCAGAAATCTCCGACCCTCATCGCCGGTGCCGTTCTGCAGGGCTTTAAAGCAGCGGCATTTATCCCTGCTCCGCTCTTGCCCTGCTGCCGTCACGGAGCATTACGTGCTGTAGGGTGCTTTGTCGCAGCGCGGACCCCTGGGGACACCTAACGCCGGTGCCGGGGGGGTTTGGGGGGTGCCCTGACCTCCCCCTCGCGCCTCTGCCCCGCAGCTGCGGCAGCTGCGAGGGGAGCCAGCCCTGCGCGGCGGCGGACGGGGCCTGCGCCGGCTGCCGGCCCGGCTGGAACGGGACCCTGTGCCAGGAGCGCTGCGCCGCCGGCTACCACGGCGCGGGCTGCCACCAGCGCTGCCCCCGCTGCCGCGCCGGGGAGGCCTGCGACTCGGAGAGCGGCGCCTGCGCCGGCTGCGAGCCCGGCTGGACGGGACCCAGGTACCGGCTCTGGGCGCCCGCGCGCGCGGGTGGCGGAGACGGGCTGCCCCCGGGTGCCACCCGTCCTGACGTCCCCCCTCGTCTCCGTCTCCCTCTCGCTCGGCAGCTGCAACAGCTCCTGCCCCGCGGGCACCTTCGGGGACGGGTGCCGGCAGCCGTGTCCGGACTGCGTGTCGGGGAGCTGCGACCCGGTGTCGGGAGCGTGCATCTGCTGGGCCGGCTACTGGGGAGGCAGGTAACGCCGGGCACGGCGCGCGGCCGGGGCTCCAGCGGCTCCGGAGCGCATCCCCCCCCCCCCCAGTCCTCCCCTCCTTCCCTCTCTCTTGCAGCTGCAACGAGACCTGCCCCGAGGGATACTTYGGCGTGAACTGCTCCTCCGCCTGCCAGTGCTCCCGCGGGACCTGCCACCCCGTGCGGGGCCGCTGCGTCTGGAGTAAGAGCAGCCCCGGCATCGCTCCGGGTCCCCGGCTCCGTGGCGCRGCGATGCTGGCGTCGGCGGTGTCCCCGCGGCGCCCCGACGCGTGCCCCGTCTCCCCGCAGGCGTTAAGGACCACGCGGCCCTGGCGGCCGCCGTCCTCGTGCCCCTGCTGCTGCTGCTGCTCTGCGGCGCCTGCTGCTGCTGCGGCGCCGGCCAGGCGGACGCCAGGGACAGGTAGTTTTGCTAGAAACCGGCCCTGCTCCGGCAGGGGATCCCGAGGGAAAGCRGCTCTGGCTGGAGCTGCCCGGGGCTGGCCCGTCCCTGCCCCTCTCCCGGGAGCGGGGTGGGAAAAACCTCCGCTGATCCCGGCGCCCGCTCGCAGGGCGGCGGCGGCGGACGACGACGTGGTGTCCCGGATGAAGCACCACGTGCGGCGGGTGCTGGCCAACCTCAGCGCCATGATGCCCTGCTTCTCCCTGAGCGGCTCCAAGCTTCCCAAAGTCACAGGTGAAAGCTGGGCTGTCACCCTGCGCCCCGCGCCGTTTCGGGGGGAAACCCTGCGTTTCCCGGCAGGGCTGAGCCTGCCGAGCCTGGGAGCGCGGTTTCCGCCGGGAACGGGGCGCCAGCCCRCGGTGGTTCTTCTTCTTCTCCCCCGCAGTTTCCCACCACGACGCAGAAATCCCCTTCAATCCCAGCTTCATCGAGCCGCCATCTGCCGCGTGGGTTTCGGACAGCTCCTTCTCCTCCTTCGACACGGACAACGAGGGCCCGGAGTACTCGGTGCCCCCCCGAGAAGGTGACRTAGCTGGTTTCGCTCCCCTTCCCGGAGCGCATCCCGCTCCCAAGCCCGGACCCGTGCGCCGGCCTGGAGGGGAAAGGCCGCCGGCTCCGGTCCCTGACGCCGGCCCTTCTCCCGCAGGCGTCCCCGTGCTGGCGGGGGCYGAGCTCCAGGATGGGGCATCCCCCGCCGGCGAGGCACTGCCGGACCCGTCGGCCTTCAGCTCCGAGGACGTGTCACAGCCCTTCGCCATCCCCCGCACCTCCAGCCTCGCCAAGGCCAAGCGGCCCTCAGTGTCCTTTGCGGAAGGGACCAAATTCGGCCCCCAGTGCCGGGGCGCCGTGGCCGAGCCCCTGCTGGACCGGCCGGACAACGACGGCGGTGGCGACAGCCCCGAGCCCCTGGCCCAGGGGGAGGAAAGCCGCCGGGCCGCCGGCGCGGGGGGCCGCCGGCGCGGGGCCTCCAGCACCAGGCAGGTGGCCCAGAGGGTGGAGGCGCTGGAGGCGGCCGCGAAAGCCGGCGGCCGGGAGGCGAGRGGGAAGGAGCCCGGCGTCACCACCATTTACGTGACGGTGGGCACGGCGGGGCGGGAGGCCGAGGCCGGCGGCGAGGGGCCGGTCCAGGCCGTGCTCAAGCGGCTGGGCAGCGCGCAGTGGGCCCGGAGGGCCACCAAGGAGGAGCCCCCCGCCCGGAGAAGCGCCGAGGGCATCCAGAAGCCGCCCCGGCGTGCCCTGGCCCAGCGGAGAGACTCGGCCCCGGGCTCCAAGCAGAGGGAGAGCGGCGCCGGCGCCGGCACTGAGCCACCCACCGGCAAACGCCTCCCGGGGACGAGGCAGCCAAAAAGCCCGGGGGCGCAGGAGGGGGCCGGCGCCGAGCCAGCCCCGAGCCTGGAAGCGACGGGCCAGGCCGCCCCGGGGGAGGAAGAGCCGAAATACGAGAACGTGAGGACCAGCCCGGAGCAGCCGCCGGCCGCCCCTGGGAGCGCGGCCGGCACCTGAGCCCGCTGCAAGCCGGAGGCTGGCTGAGCCTCCCCGGTGCCTCCCGTCCCGCTGCCGAGGGGGCAGCGCCGGCCAGAGCCGGGGTTCAGTCCGAGCCGGGGCTCTGCTTGGAGACACACGGGCAAAAAGACATTTCCACCCGCTTTCTGGGGTCTTGTGTCCCCCTCTCCCCATCCCAGCCCTTTCTCCCTTGCCGAGGCATGGGGTAAAGCTGCTGCGAAGGTGCTCCTTGCTGGCGGGGATTATCCGTGGCGCGCAGCCGGGGAGGGGTGATGGGCTGTCAGAAGCAGCTTCGGCCAAAATTAATTTCAGCAGCTTATCTAGGGGGCTTTCTGGGGCCGCACGGGCTTATCGGTGCAGCTCTGCTTTCGCGGCAGGCTCTGGCTGCCTCCGTTCCTGCGTACCCGCGTCCCGCCGAACGGTTCGCAGCGTGACACAGGGTTTACGTTCAGCTTCGAGCTCCGTGCGGCCGCCGAGCTGCAGCCGCGTAGGAGCAAACGCAGCAGCCGAGCTGCGGACGTGAGCCTGTGCACCCAGCGCCCGCGCTGGTCCCGACCAGGATGAAGCCGGAGCAGAAAACAGCATTTCGACGGGTCCCCTAAATTCTCGCCGTCTCCCTGCATCTCAGAAGTGCTGTTTTCGTGGTTGCGATGCGCGGCCATGGATGACCGAGAGAGGCGATGCAGCTCGTCGGGGTTGTCGGACGGGCCTGACACCACGTGCCGGATGGAGATGCCGTGCCTGGGATGGGGAGACGGAGAAACGCACGGAGCGGCGTGCGCCTCGCCAGTGCGCACACAGCCGGGCACCCACCAAGCCGGAGAGGATTCGCAGCGTGAACTGGTTTTAGACATATATAAATAAGCTCTGTGTATGTTTTCTGTTATTTTGATTTGAAAGCCCCCAAATGAAAATAAAATTTCTACTGAAGCCCACCAGGAGTTCAGTTTCCGAGCGCTGCTCTGAATCGAAGAYGTGCGAGTCAAGGACCAGAAATATTCTCAGAAGCGTGGAAACTATCTGCAGCCTTAGGCTTTTTTTTTATTATCATTATTTCCTGGTTCAGTCGAGGTTAAYTCCTCACTCTCGCTTACGCGCGTGAGCATGCCGTGGCCATCGGGACGCTGGAGCGAGGTCCGCGAGCCCGGAGGAGGCGCCGGTGCGGCACGTGCAGAGTTGCGTGTTCATCCTGCTTCTGCTCTGACACTGCTGAGTTGTGACTAAGGTTCAGGGTGTTTCATGAAATAGCCGCTGTGCAGGATGGATCTTACTTTTTCTCTTTTGCTTTTTCAGGGCTTYGCCACAAGGCGACACGCCGAACCCGTGCGCTCCCCTGGGGGCGAGACCTCCGGCTTTGCAACCAGTCATGCAGCACTCCGGCTTTCGGCTGCTGTGATTATAACACCAAATATTCTGTTGCAGAAATAAAACGCTAATTCTGGCAGGACTCGCGTGGTGGCGAGGACAGACCTCTTTTCTGCACAGGCTAGTTTTTGTTTGGAAGCTATTTTATCGCAGTGGCAGGAACATATCCACGTGTTATTTGCAAGCAGCCATGTGKTTTTTTTTTCTTTTTCCTAATCAGCTGGATATTTTCAGCCTGCGAGCAGAGCTGCGTTTTGCCAGAAGCGGCTGTCACGTGAGCTGGTTCGCCCTGGGTGCAGCGTGCAGAGCGCTGACAGCACTCAGCCTGCCCTTCCCGACACCGAAACACGCGTCTCGCTTTGAGGCCGTCGCTGTCACGTGAGCCCTCGGCACTCGCAGGCTGATCTGCTAAGCGGGACGTGTCCCCAGCCCAGCACAGGGCCTGGGGCAGCGGCTTCACCCGGCCTCGGGGCAGGGGAACCAGCAGCGCCTTCCCAGACGCCTCCCATAGCACAGTCACGCCGGTATCTCCTTGCAGGGGATGCTTTGTCGGGGCTTTGCTTGGGTTTAATTCCGGACGCAGGAGGTCCATGAGCCGGAGTCAATGGGTCGGGGCRGCACGTGCGTTTTGGTGCCACGTCTCCGACTTTCTGGAACCCCCAGTGGTTTGAAGCAAGCGGTTCCTGCGGGCAGGTCCTGCACCAGGTGCCTGCACCAGGGCAGCCGGAGCCTCCAAGGATATTACCAGCTGTGGGAACGGGGGACGGGACCATCTGCTGCAGGCACCCGGGGTCCGTCCCCGTCGTCGCAGCCGTGTCATCCTCCCCCTTTTGTGACCTGCTCAAGCCCTGCCTGGAGCCCAGCAGCTCCCGCGGGAGTCTGCCGCGACCTTCCCTGCCGGCCAGCCGGGAGCTTTAACCTCCCACCTCAGCTCCTTCCTGGCCCGTTTATATAAATGTGGTTTTGTGCCAGTGCTGTTCTTCGGCTTCACTCTGTTTTTTTTCTCTCCATGATGTTTACTCATTCCCTGGGTGTATTTATAGACGGCAGTAATCACCTGATAGCTTCCTTTTTTTTTTCCTTCTAGGATAGGAGAATCAAGTCCCTCCCGTACTCTCCSTATGCAATGGGCTTTGCCTTTCCTCAAGTAACCTCAGAGCCCTCCTCGTGCCCATGCCAGTCCGAGTTCATGTTTCTTCAGCACAGCCACCGGGATTACTGTGGACACGGCTCCAGCCGAGGTCTCCCAGGGCCCTTGGGCAACGCGAGGCTCCCTTGCCTCTGCTAACAACGCTGCACCAATATAGGCTGGGGGGCGTTTTCCTGGCGATATTTTTTTGCTTGTTTTGGCTTAAATCCACGTTACTGCTGTTGCAATGTTTGACCCTTCTCCCACATCGGAGGCCGAAGAGTTTCCTCTTCCCACCTGTCCGAGCCTGCCCCTTTCTTGGTGATGCAAGGGTAGACGTGCATCCAGGCCCTYGGCTTTCCCCGAGCGAGTCAGTGACGCCTGCCTGTCGCAAGGATCYTCCTGACCCTTTCAGCTAGCAAAAAATCAGCCGTCATGATTTTATGCCGCCACCTTCCTTCTACCGCGCCAGAGGGCCTGGGAGCGATATCGACCCCGATGTCGGCACGTGCCACCTCATGTGGCACCAGCTCGCGGAGGTGCCTCTCCGGCAGCAGCAGGTCCACGCACCGGTGGGGAAGAGCCTGGTTTATAATGRAATCACGTGCAAATTTCTAGCAGCACAATTCCTTCCCCCCCCCCCACCAAGCCCTTCTCCGAACCAGGACCTGGCTAGAAATCCTGCAAAGAAAAGCTTCAAGGAGATACTTAACATGAAAAGAGCGCAGAGCTCTGGTGAGCTCAGATCCAATGCCACACTCCTGCCTTAATGATTTTATTTTATGAAACAGTCTGCTGACGGTATTATCGGTCCTGGGGGTCTCTAGGGATGGTTGTTCTCTGTCCAGCCTTGGAGCGGCTGCTGTTAGCCCTGGGCACGCAGCAGCCCGGCCGTGCCGGGGCGACGGCGCAGCGGGGCCAGGCGCTCGCCTGCGGGTGCCGGCTGCCAAAGCGGCCCCTTACCGGGGGCTGCTCTCCGTCCCCCCGCGGCAGGGGAGCCGGGGGGGGGGCAATCTTCCTTAGGGATCTAGGGAACAGATTGGTGCCTGTTAACTGAAATTACTCTGCTCTTGGCTGTACATATACGAGCAGAACGACAGTCCTTAAATCGCTGTGATGAACACGGCATGGCTCCAGCCTGGAGGTCCGGGGGAGCCTCGCCGGGCTGCCGCGTGGACCTGGAGGTCGTTGCCCGGGCTCCGGGCGTCCTCCGGCAAGGAGCGCRGGGACGCTCGGGGCTCCGCGTGCCTCCCGCGGGAAGCCCCGTTTTGGGCCTCCTCAGGCCGGAGCGGCGTCGAGGCAGGGACGCGTGCGCCCCCCGCCGCGGCCTCGTTTCCGCGTTTGAAACGCCTTGGCGGATGGTTTTTTTCCGTCCCCTCCACGGATTTGCCAGGTGGCCTTTTCCGCAGCGGACATTTTGCGTGTCCGTCCCTCTCGTCATCGCTCTGCCCAGAAACCTTTAATTAACACCGGGCGCGTAAGAGCAGGAGGGGGCACGGGCAGCGTGGCGGGCAGCGAGGCGCTGTGGCTGGAAGGCTAACGGGTACGGAGACGCTTTTGGGGCCGTTGCTCGAAACCCCTCCGCGGCGCTGCGCA
>NW_020451304.1:1976931-1981790 GCF_003343035.1 Apteryx rowi
GAGCAGGGCGTGTTGGGGGGAGAGCAGGGCACACTGGGCTTTTTTGTAGGGGGGAGAGCAGGGTGCAGGGGGGATTGGTTGGAGGAGAGTGGGGTGCATGTGGGAGAGCAGGATGTGTTGGGGGGTGGGTAAGGGTGAAGAACAGGGTGCACTGGGGAGAGTGGGGTGCGTGGGGAGGTTGTAGCTGGGAAGAGCAGGGTGCATTGAGGAATTGGCTGTGGGGAGAGCAGGGTGCACTGTGGGGGCTTCGTGGGGGAAGAGTGGGGTGTGGGGGGATTTGTGGAGAGAGAATGGGCTGCATTTAAGGGAGAGTGGGGTGCATTGGGGGATTGGTTGGGGGAGAGTGGGGTGCATTGGGGTTGATTGGGGGAGAGCAGGGTGTATGATGGAGAGCAGGGTGCATCGGGGGATTGCTTATGGGAAAGTGGGGTGCATTGGGGGATTGATGGGGGACAGCAGGGTGCATGGGGAGGATTTGTGGATAGGGAGCAGGATGCATTGGGGGATTGGTCGGGGAGAGGTAGTGGGGTGCCGGGGGGGGCTATTTGGGGAGAGCAGGGTGCCTTGAGGGATTGATGGGGAAGAGCAGCCTGCGTGGGGGGGATTTGTGGATGGGGAACGGGGCATATCGGAGAAGAGCGGTGTGCATGGGGGGTTGGAGAGGGGGGAGAGCAGGTTGCACAGCGCAGAGAAGCCGTGGGGAGGAAGGACACGTGGGACTGGGGAGGGGGCCGGGAGGTGGGCGTGCGGGTGCACAGGATGGGGAAGAGGAGGTGGCGGAGGAAATGCGTCGCGGGCTGCGCTGGGGGCAGCGGGCCTGCGCCGTGGGTGGTGGTGGGGGGGGGCCCCCGCCTCGCTTCCCGGGGCCAGTGTCCCTGTGCTGGCTGCTGTCACCCGTGGGCTGGCCCCTTTCCCAGGGGGGCTGAGCCAGGCCACCCCCAGAGCAGGCCAATGCCAGGGCTCCTGCCCCTCGGGGGCCCTGGTGTCCTGCCAGCCGATTTCCCCATAGCGCCCGATCCGGGCATGCTCCGTGCTGGGGGGGGGACACAAAAATCCCAGCTTGTCTGAAATGGCTACCTGCCTCCTGACCCTTCTGCGCATCGCGGCGCTCCCCGGAGCAGCCCCTTGGCAAGCCGGGCCTGCGGCAGAGGCTGCCCGGCTGCTCCCGGCCGCTGGCCCCGGGGACAGGTGGAGCTGGAGACAGTTAATCCAGCTGCAGGGACGGAGCAGCACGTGTCACCGCACGGGCTGTCCCAGGCTTGCGCAGCCGGCGTGGTGCAGGAGGGGAGGGTGCCCGCCTGGCCCCCTGGCCGGGTGATCTGGTGGTTAGTGAAAGGGCTCCTTTTTGGACCATTCATGGGAAAAAAAGATGTGCGCAGGGCCACGCTGCCGTCCTTGCAGGCGCTTTCCAGAGCGGGTCGGGACGGCTCGATGCGGTGGGTCGCTGAGCTGCTGGGTGGGGGCATGTCTGGGTGCAGGCAGACCCCGGGGCTGCCTCTCTTGTCCCGGCCTCTCCTGCCCCTCGCGGCGCTGGCGGGTGGGCTTGCTGGCTGGAGCTGCCCGCTGTGCGGCGTGTTGCCCGGCTGCCTTGCCGCACAGCCCCCTGCCTCGTACGGGTGGCGGGGAGCGGGCTCCGGGCAGCTGCGTTCCCATGCCTGTTGCTCGGGAGGTGGAACGGAGTCCTTGAAGGCTCCTCTGCCGCCCGGTGCGGGAGGGAGCTCCAAGGGTGCTCTGCTCCCCTGTCCCACCAGGTTACGTGGCACCCTGGGTCGACTGCAGAAATAAGCTTTACACCCAAGTGCACTTTATTCAGCAGACAGCCTTGCTCACTTTCTGATGGGGAGATCCTTTTAAACCATGTTTTTTGTGCTCTCTGAGTAGCACGTGCTCTATCTGAGAACTCACCGGGCGTTATTGCCATCCCTGCAGGTTGAGGCTCTCGACGAGGCAGTCTTCCCCTGCAGCCATGGCGCCCACGCTTGCCACCGCTCATCGCCGGCGCTGGTGGATGGCGTTCACGGCCATCATCGAGAACCTGCTCTTCTCTGCCGTCCTGCTGGGCTGGGGGTCACTGCTCATCATGCTGAAAGCAGAAGGGTTTTACTCCTACCTGTGCTACGCGTCGGGTGAGGATGCTCAGAAGGACTGGCTGGCTGAAGGTGCGTGTGAATAGGTTGCTGCTAAGGTTTGCCTGGGTGGTTCCCTGCCTTAGGGTGGTCTGAAGGTGGCTGGAGCAAGGCTGAGCTCCTGGTCACTCCTGGGGTAGAGGGAAGGGATGTGTGCTCCTTTCCAAAACTGATGGCATCCTTGAGATGAAGTAACACACCCACGGTTGCTGCTGCTTTGCAGAGTGAATGGAAAAGAGACCTTAAAGGTTAGGCAAAGCCTTCCTGGACAGCCTTTTCTGCTCAGCAATGGGTTCTTCCTCTGCATGGAGGCCTGGTTGGTCTCTGCAAGGGAAGGCAGGTGCAGCCTGATGTTTTTTGGAAGATGGTGAGTTGGGGGAGGGATGACGTAGCAGGGAGGGTGTCCTAATCATGTGGGAGAAAATATGGGGACCCTTTCTGTAGTAGGAAAGAAAAGTGTGGATGAAAACAGGATTGGTGGAGTCCACCAGTGCTGTTTGGGAGAGGTTGGAGAAGTTAAAATACTGCTGTGGTTTTGTTCCTCTCACTCTTCAAACACCCAGGATGTGCCCAAACCAGGCTGCTGCTTCATCAGGGTTTCTGAAATCTGCCTTTTTTCCCAGCAAGAGGAAATGGTCATCCATACTGTCTCCTTCCCTTCACTGCTGTGTGTGCAATCCTGTAGTGTGGGGAGGATAACGCTGGGAATAATGCTGTGTAGGTGGACGTAGATCCCCAGCCTGAGCATGGGGAGAAATGTGGGCAGGGATGCCCCAGTGCAATTTGATGGGCAGTGAGGTTAAAAGGGAACTTGGATTAAAGGTGCAGCATGGACTTGGAAAGCTGCTTTGGTGATGGGAAGGTTTGCGTGTGCTGCCTGTTGAAGAGCTGTGATCTGGCAGAGGAGGGGATAGCTGAGCATAGGGAGGCAAGAGCTGGGTGTTTGGGCTCTGTCCAGAGATGTGTGATAGCAGATGAGATGGGAAGGTGGATCAGCCCAGCTGGGGCTGGTGAGTGCGGATGTGGAAGGTAGAGGAAGCAGTGAAGGACAAAAAAGAAGGCTGGAGTAAGTACATGGACCCCAGAGCAGTCAGTGGATCATGGCTGAGAATGGTCGGGAAGTCTGAGATGTGGGAAGACGAAGTCCAGGCAATAGCTGACTGTGAATAGTTGTGAGGGTACTTTACTCTGCTTTTTCTGCTAAGCCAGCAGCAGTTTCTCATTTATGTGCTGCTTGTTACAGTCCTTTCTTCTCTGGATGCCTGTGGGTGGCTGCCTCAGCCTCGTAGAGCCAGGGCTGCTGCACCCGGCAAACATGCTTTTTCTTTTTTTGGTTTTTTCTATCGCTATAGCCTGGCTGCTTAATCACCTTCCTGTCTTTGCTCATAGTGTGATTCTTCCAATTGTTCACATCATGTATGTCTCCAATGGTGCTCCAGACAGAGTTGTCTTCAGCTGGAGACCATTTAGGACTTCTGGTCAAGGCTGCTTGGCTCTTGTCAAGCCATAGCAACTTTGTCAAGGCCTGTGTGAGACATCTCATTAAACATACCAGGTGGAAGCTTTCTGCCCCCAAGATAAAACATGTCAGACTTGATAAGCAAATGCTGACTGTCTCTGAAAAGTGAATGCTTTCCTACCTGCTTCCTGAGCTGGACCCTGTGGCTGAGAGCCCTGCTGCACTTTGGCCCACCCCATACTGCTTGCTCTGATTCCTTTCAGTCCATGAAGCCTTTACCCAAAACCAGTGCGATTTGTCTCTGCTTCCCGCTTGTGTTTGCCAATCTGTGGTCTGTCTGGATCTCCCTATGGGAGTGCCACATACCGCAGAGGAAGATGTAAATGTTTGTATTGGGATGGAATTACCACCCTGAGGGCAGTTTCTTCCTACAGTGACCAACCTGCATGCTGAGGCAGAAGACCTTAAGCACTGAAAATAAATTTATCTTGTTAAATGTTCTTATTGTCCTCAAATATCTGGCCATCAGTGTTGAACTTAGTGATGGCTTGTGATGAGCAGCAGGGACCAGTTATGCCTGTTCCCTCATTCACCATGCTTGCTTGCTCTTTCTCTGTTTTTGTCCTTGCAGTAGCAATCCTGGTGACTTGATAGGGAAGAACCATGGCTCAGTGCAAGGACAGCAGGCTCCATTGCAACCGCCTTGCTGTGGTGGCAGGAACCCCGAATGGCTTGGGTGGCTCTTGGTGCAGAGCTGAGTTAGCCTTTCCCTGGGATTAGGGTGGCCTGGGACTGTCTTTCCCAACATAACCTACTGAGTCTCACAACTGTGAGTGGTACTTGGTTGAGGTGAAGGTTGGTGGGAACAAAGAAATTATAACTGGTCGCCTTTGGGCACTTGTTGTTCCTGATGCTGCTGTTTGCATGCAAGTATTGCAAAAAAGACTTTTCCTAATGAGCCAAAGGTTCTTGGCAGGGCTTTCCCTTTGTCAGCAAAAGCTCTGCACTTTGTGATGCCTTCTGACAAAAGAGAGAGCTAGACCTTGTCCCTTCTGTGGGCTCTTCTCTGAAAGCATCAGTAGCTGTCCTGAAAGCAGCTGCAATTCATGGAGGGCTCGTCTTCCTATTGACCCCCCCCTCCTTTTCCTGCCTGCCCTTGGCTGTGATGTTGGATCTTACTCAGCCACCCTGCAAAAACGTAGGATTTGCTTGACTCTAATTCAGTTACATAAGAGTGGAGATGGACACCTAGAAAAATCCATGTCAAAGTTGCA
>NW_020451304.1:1981840-2011209 GCF_003343035.1 Apteryx rowi
TGAAGGGCTACGCTTGTCCCAGCCTGGACGGCACGTTTGGCTGCGCTCTGGGAGGTACATTTGCAATTTGCTGACAAGGAATCTAGTGGTGGCACTTTGTTCCTGTTTTAATTTTACTGCATGTTGCCCTTTAACCAGTTTGAAACAGCATCTTCTGCTTGGTGCAACTGCTGATTCCACAGTCTTTATCAGGATYGCAGCCTTATCAGCTCCTGGGGAGCTCAATCTGCTCAGGGCCTTGYGCTGATGCAATGTTGCATGTGTTGGAAAGGCCTAAGCCTTGAGCTTCCTGAGATATGTTAAAAAGTTCTCGAACTTGATAATACACTCACAAAGAACAGAGATAAGGATCCAGTCAGAGGGCCTTCCTCTAAGACAGAGCTGCAAAAAAACCCAAAAGATAAGTTTACTCGGTTACCACGGGCTAATGCGCCTTAATGACAGGCATAGGAAGAAGGTGCTGCCTCACGGCCCTTCTCCCGTGTTTGTTACTACATTCAAGATAAAGCCATGGGGTCTGTGGTGGGGGGGAGCTTGCAGCCTGAGGTCCCTTACGAGCTGGTGAGATGTGATGACAGCTTGTGGGAAGGCTGCACGTGTGACCCTGTAAACAGGAAAAGTGTAAACCTGGTAAATGTTCAATGTCTACAGGAAATACACTGCGCTGGCTTGCAGCTGTCACTGGTGTCGGAGCACYGTGCCGCGTGAGAACCGCTGCAAAGTGAACCTTTAGTTGGGGAGCAAAGGGGAGTTTAAACTAATGTGAGATTGCACCTCACTTGGGAGGCTTACAGCTGGGACTGCCTTTCTCAGGGCCGTTCAAGGAGGTTGTCCTAGAGGCGCATGCAAGTGGTGAGACAGGCAGAGAGAGAAACCAGAATTAATTGCACTTGCARTGGTATAAAGCAAGAAGGCCTGCACATCTCCTCCCAGTTCCCAAAAGTATGACACCATCCTGAAAAGAGAAATCATTCTTACATGGCCAGTGCATGCCCTTCACTTCGTTTTTTTTTTTTTTTTTTTCCACCAACACTTTCAGGCTTTTTTTAGGAGAGGAAGGTGAGGCCACGCAGGTTGTGCTCCCCTGGAGAGCTATTGCCAGGGTGGCTGGGGGCGTCTTGCCTGCCTTGCTTAGTCTTATCTAAGAAACAAGATGAAAGAGAAACTTCTCTCTGCTGTCTGAGATGGCAGTCACTGTTGCAAAAAGCCAAACTCATTCCTGTAGTACCATGGTGTGTGCCTGGGACTGCTGTAGGTCAGCAAAGAGTAGTTAATGATTGACCCTCTTGCGAAACCTACAGCACCTAATTTGGGAGAAAGAATGGCTTTAAATGCTCCAGTAACAGCCGGAACAAATCCCAGTGATGAGTGTGACATAAATGATTAGTGAGGCAGCCTGCCTCTCACCTAGGCTCTGTCATTCTTTAAATAGTAACTTGAACTACTAATTGGGCAGCAGAAATCCTGCTGCTTGTAGTGGGAGCACGGGAAAAATAAGCAGGATGTTCTTGTAATTGCCGATGAAGGCTCRCAGCTTCCTCTAGCTTGATGGCGAGATGGCAGCGAATGCCACCCGAATGGGCGAGCAGCTCAATTTCTTGCATGTTGGATGGGGCAGGCTGGCACATGGGTGGACTTGGCAGGAGAATTTGGGGAGGGCACCGGCGTGGGCACGGAGCTGGCCCTTCCCCAGGGCGCTGTTGCTGGTGGAGCTGGGGGCATAGGAGACCTCGAGCTGCAGCGGCGCGTGCTGACCTGGCACGGGCTCTGAGCTGGGCTGGAGGGAAACCGCTGTTTGCCATAACCAGGTGCATTAGGTAGGTGAGCAGTTAGGCAGGTTCTCTCCCCGTTAATCACCGTCTCGCTGCGAGCCACCGGCATGCATGTTCCAGCTGCCTGGAGCGGCCGCTCTCTGAGGGACCCTGTGCGCTTGCCTGCAGCCCCTCCGGACCCTGCCATGTACGGAGGTGGCTCTGCAAGGATCAGGTGGTGACGCGATGCCAAGGCCTGCTTGAATCGCTTCCATCACGCCTCAGCGAATCTCCTCTTGTTGCTCGGGGGCAGCTGCTATTTTCACAAACAATATTTATTTCCACGTAGCGCCGTTGCCCGGCCCCTCCTCGGAGCTGGCAACGAGCAGATGTAAACAAGGTGGTTGGTAGAGGCAGGGACTGAAGTTTGGCACCTCGTCCCCAGCTTTCCTGGCTGCCGGGTGCAATCTTCGGGGGGGGGCTGAGCTTCTGCACTGCTTCCAAGGTCGGGTCCTCTTGGCCTGGCTGTGCTCCTGCCCTTCATGTTGGCTGACAGAGGCTCTGCACTTAGCAGGCATCTGCTAGCCGAGCTCCTTGGGGCYGTGTTGCAACTGTACATGCCCAATACATTAAAAATAATTTATCTGCTCTGGTTTTCGGTGTTGAATGTCTCTGTCTTGAGATCTGCTCTCGAGGAGGGCTGGCGGGCTGTTTAACACGCGCAGGCAGGAGTTGTAAGGTCGCTGCCCCATCCGTGTCCCTCCACCCCGCTGCCGCGGCTGAGTTGTCTCCGCAGAGTGCTGATGCAGGGAATTCACTACTGTTTTGTCACTTTTTTTTTTCCCCTTGTTTTTCTGAGTTTAACCTCTCACCCACATCTGTTTCCTATGAACTTATCTGTGTGGAGAGCCCAGAAAGCCTTGATGCTGTGGGGAAAGCCACGTGACTGCTGCCTGCCCCGCGGAGATGCTGAGCAAACTCGGCGTGAGACACCCTGGGCCAAGGCAGGAGGAGATGACGACAAAGACTGAGAAAAGGAGTCGAATCTAGTGTGAAAACTGCAGGGAGACTCCCATGTGCACCCAGGACTGCCTTCTGGCTTGGAGCTCGGGCTGGCRCGCTCCCCTCTGCAGAAGGGCTGCTGGTGGGACCTGGCCTTTTGGGGGATAATGTTGTCATTTACTGTCTCTACCTAGACCTAGCAGAGAAGAGAAGGCTGAGGGGGCAAATTAAGTTATCAATCAGGTATGAACAGCGAAGGGAAGGAACAAATAGTCATTGCTGACCACAGAAAGTTTGGGACCCTGTTAGTCAGGGTGTTGGGGAGAGCAGTGCAAGTGGAAGCAGAAACACCCCGCTCCTTCCCCAGGATATCGGGAGGGGAGAAAAGGGATGCGTTGCCAGCAGCTTTTAAGCCTCAGATATCGGTGTCTGAATTTCTGCCGATAGCCGACGTCTGGATGGTGGAGCGTGGCTTGTTTGTGATCGATGCACAGCTGGCAGGGTTATTTTGGCAAGTGGAACAAAATTGCCAGCTAGGAAGACTTGGGTGAAACCAGTAACTGTAGTGGTGCAGAGGCTTGGCTGGAAGGGGAGCARTTGTGAGATGGGGCAGTGTGATCCCTGCTGAGATGGGGCGGGTGAGAGGGGATCCTGTCCACAAGTTGCACCAACAGCAAATGTCAAGCCACCAATACGTGAGGGATTCCTGCTAAATAGGTCTTGCTGAGAGGGAGCCCTGCTCTGGTCTCGCTTCATGCAAACATGTATGTAGATGTAGATGACTTATCTCCCTTTAATACTGAACTTTGCCAGATCAGTTATTAAATATGGAGGAGAGTGCTTTGTCACTGGCTTGCTGCAGCAGTAAAAAAACAAGTGCTTTGTCATACTGACAAAGGTTACTTAAACCTCCGATAAGTGCTGGGAGAAGGAGGGGTGGAGTGYGGTAGTACTCCAGGTTAATGGAAGTCTGATGGCACACACTTTAGGAGTTWTGAGCTTGCTTGGGATAGGTTTGTAATAGCAGTTTCACTGCCTGATGTCAACTCTCTGCTGCAAAGAAAAGGGAACTTCTTCTTTCTGTTTTGTTTTTTTTTGAACTGTCCTGTTTCTGTGTCTGTTACACAACCCGAGCTCTGTTCTGCGTGGGAGTTTGCATGCAGCGTTCCTCATGTAAAGGCAAGAACAGAAAGCTGGAGATACCATTGATCTGCATGGCCTAAACCAACCTGGAAAGAATAGAAAATGTTAATTATGGGGCAGAAGTTAAAAAAGATGCATGCATCCATAAACAAGCAGAGAAGGCAGGTAACTGACCTCCTGGGAGCAGGGTAGTTAAATTTAGGAGGGATCTTCTGAGCTGGTGCAGTCAGGGAGCCGGGGCGGCTGCTGCGAGCCCGTCCCTCGTTGCGGTGCCCGGAGCGAGGGTAGGAGGCTTGTCATTTGAGAAAGCTGTCACTCTGCGCCAGGCCCCGTCAGCCTCATGTCTGGATCCGAAACAAATGCTTTGGCTGTAGTTAACACTTCTAGTTTACTTTGGGGGTGGATCTGTGAGAACATGCTGGTCTTGGATTAGGAGTACCTTGTTTTTGTATTAGTCCCTTCTAGTCCCACTGGGTTTAGTCCCCTGTAATTGCAGAGCCCTTGTTGYATAGTTGCTTTTATAAATTAATGAATCTCCGTCCTTAATGTGAGACTGTTGCCCGGCTGCTGCTTCATGGAAGATTTGTCCCCTGGTGCCTGGAACCCTTTTCCTGTTCCCAGCTGAACTGACCATGTTTCCCTGGTCCTTCTGCTSTTCTTGTCCTCTGCTTCCTCCAGTTCTCACTGACTGTAATCAAAAGTGGGGTGCGATGGGTGTGTGCTTGGTGTGTTGTGGCAGCCTGCGTGTGGGTCTTTCCTCTTCCCTCCTTACCATGTAGCCGCAGCCTCCATCCCAACACGCTGCAATGACAATCCTCTGTTACCCCGTGTAGGAAACTCCACCGGCCACCACGAACAAGAGAACAGCACGGATTCAGAGAACAAATGGCCTTCCTGCAACGCCCAAGACGAAATGCTGAACTTGGCCTTCACCATCGGGTCCTTCCTGCTCAGYGCCATCACCCTGCCCCTGGGGATTGTCATGGACAAATATGGTCCTCGCAAGCTGCGGCTGCTTGGCAGGTTGGTGTCTCGGGCRCCCAGGTGGATTTGGGGGGTGAGAGCTGGACTTGGGATCGGCCAAGAGCCGCCAACCACACGTGGGACCCTGGAGCAGCTCTTGGATGACTTCAGTCAGCATCAGGCTGCACAATAAGTCGCTCCCCAAGGGACAGGCCTGGGACTCAAAGTCCAAATTTCAGCTCTCCAGCATCGCTCTGTGCTCCCTGGCCAGATGGAGCCTGGAGGACGAGCAGAGTCATTTGTGAATCACGGAGGGTAGCTTTTTCCCTTGATCTTGGAGCTGTGTCCTAAGGGATATAAAACCAAGATGTTACATCACAGTTTGCCAGAGCCGGGGAGTTAACCCTGGGAGAGACGCAGCCTGCCTGCCTTCTCTAGGTTCCTCCTTTGCCACACAAGTGCTGTGAGTTGCTTTCTGCCCCAAATAGCAAAGTTGTCAGCAGCTTCTGTCATAGCACACAGGGATTAGTGACTTTGGGGATGCACTAGGCCCCAGCTCTGCTAAGTTTTTAATGCCTTGAACAGTACCAGAAACCATACTGGCCTGTAGGCAGAGCAGGGAGAACAGGGCAAGTCCCTATGACTCAGACCATTTCTGAGAGAGGACTGGGAATGACTGTCAGTGCTATGGCCCCAGCTGTGCCTCAGGGCGAAGGCTGCTGCTGTCTCTGGTCACCTCCTGGTGAGGGTTGGTGAAGCTCTGTGTGCCAAAACCAGTAGGGAATTTGGGTCCAGCAAGAGCCGTGTCAGAGTGCTGGAAGGAAAGGTCGGCTCTTCAGCCCTTGTGCAAGGTTTGTCTGTAACACCTGGCTATTTCCCTAGATTTTTCTTCCCAGATTGCCAGTGTTCCCGCCTTTTATACAAATTATACAGTGGTTGCCTAACCCAGTGCTGGGAAGGTAGAGGCATGCGTGATTTTGTGCACGTAAGGCTGTCAGTAAAAGACTCATGGCTTCAATTCTGTTTCAGTGCCTGCTTTGCTGTGTCCTGTGTGCTGATTGCATAYGGCGCCAGTAACCCAGACTGTAAGTATGCCTTTCTGTGCTGAACTGGAAAGGTTTKGGGACTACAGTGCTTCTGAGGGGCTCGGTTCTGGGATGCGGATAAATGTGCATGAAGCCGTGGGCTCTGACTATAACCTTTCCTGTGCAGTACCAGGGTCTTGCTGGGGACACAAGTCAAGCATGTCGTGGCCTATGTGAGCTCAGTGGCTCTGGGGAGGGCTGTTTTTTGCAGTTGTAAATGGAGAGCACAGCAAGAGCCAAGCATCTGAGATAGCCAGGTCTCARCTTTGCTTTTGGGCAGGTCCAGGTGCTGTACATGAGCAACTTCAAACAAGTTCATGGCTTTCTCAGAGTTAGGAAATAGCACATTGTGTGCAATTACCTTTCTCAGGTCCAGGAATGGATGGAGCTTGCTCCTCAAGATCAGATAGCGAGGTGGCAATTTTAAACCAGTTCTCTAAAGTAAATCTGCCTTTAAGACCCATTCAGACAAGCCGCCTCAGCAAGACTGTTCATTAGAGAAGAGACCCATCCGTCCTGGAGCAAGAAGATCCCATCCTGGCTGCTGCGGCGGGGCAGAGCCCGTGCCCTTCCTCGCTGTGTGCCTGGGGCAGTTGGAGTGTGTGGTCGGATGAGCTGGGTGGGTCAGGTGCAGCGTGGCACTTTCTGMGGGTGTTGTTTCACTGAGGCTTCACACGTCAGGATCAAAACCCTGAGGGCTCTGTGGTCTCTTCTCCCTCCCCACCCCAGTAAATGTTTTTGGTCTTTTTTTGTTGTTGCAGCTCTGTCTGTGCTGATATTCATTGCGCTGGCTCTGAATGGCTTTGGTGGGATGTGCATGACCTTCACATCGCTTACGGTAAGTGAAGAATTATTACATGACTCTGTTTTATCCCTCACTATGGCTGTGAGCTGGGCTAGCAGGAAAGACTGAAGTGGATCTTTTACCTGTGGCTTAAGTAGCACGTGTTTTTATTTGGGTGCAAATAAAAAAATCAGGTGCACTCCTATATCTGAAAGACTGAGTATTAGCTTGTTATTCTAAGTTGTGGGGTTTTGTCTGTGCSTTGCTGCCTGCATCTCAGGTGAAGGTGAAAAGAAGTTTGTTTTTGTGTTGGACTCAAATTGCTGTGTGCCTGTACACAAAGTGCTCAGCTATCTGGGACAGGATGGGGGCGGGTTGCACATGTGTTTGCATTGGATTTAGCTTTTACATCCTGAAGGAAGAACCAGCAGGGCACGAACCCCTTGCAGCCGGGTAGGACTGGCTTTCTGTAAGTGCCAACTAACTGCTGGGCTGCTGATGAGAACAATAACAGCCCCAGGATTGTTTGGGGCAGGGGAGAACTAATACAGCCTGCATCTCTCTGCACGTGGCTGTATTGTGTCCCTCCCCAGGAGAGTGGTTGTGCTTGAGCACAAAAACTTCTGCTCTTGTAAGGGTGTGAGTCCCTTCCAGGTTTTCTTGGAAATGCTGAGTTGTTGAATGCACCCAGCTCCATCTGCACAGACCGCTTAGATCTGTTGAGTTAGTCCATTGATTGCAAGCATCAGTCAGCAGCTGTCAGCTGGCCCTGTGCATTTTGGGGTTCTTGTTGCCTGGAGATAGAAGCAATATCATTCTCAAAGTAGCCGCTTTGTTTTCTGCCTCGTTATCCTGATCCTTGTCAATGCGGCTGAAACGGGGCTGAGTGGAAAATCTCCCAGAAAACAGCCTAGGAAGCACTGACATTTCTTGGGCYGGAGCTGAAAACTTTCTGCATCACCTTGAACTTGCTGCTAAAGTTGAACTTGCTGTTAAAGTTAAACTTTCTGTTAAGGTTGCTTCTGATTTAATGTGAGTTAGGCACTGGCTGAACCCCTGAGACCTAAATTTGACAGAGGCTGGATTTACAGATCACTGTTTTTACTGTGATGTTACTGCAGCTGTTGCTTTTATACATTCAAAACTTTCAAAACTCTATGCAGATGTTGATCTCTCGTTCATATGTAATGTCCCTTTCTGGAAGCCTTGGCCATAGCCCCAAAGAACTGTGGGGTAAATGTCATCCTTCCATGCTTCAAATAAAAGCAAGGAAGAGAGGAGCACGTAAGAGCTGCTGTGGGGAGAGAAGCGGGCTCCCATCCTGCTGCTACCAGCATTGGTTATTTTGTGTCTGGGTGATTATTAAGGGGAAACAGATTATTTCAAAGCCACCAGAGATAATGGGAGGGAGGGCAAGGAAATACTGGACGTGCAGTATTGTGGCTTCTAGCAGACAAAGAAATAAGCAGAGCCACCTATTAGTGCCCTCATTAGTGAGCCAGTTCCACAGCACTGCGGAAATACGGCCGCTGCAGGAAGGTCAAATCTTCCAGGAAAAGATCTAAGCTTTGAGGAGGTCTGAAGCAAGTAGCGATGCTGTGAGTTTGCACAGGGAGGCCTCAGGTAGAGCCCATCTCCTCCAGGCAGTAGTGTGTTTCATGAAGAGCTGAGATGGCTTCAGGCCTGGCTTCTCGAATCTGGGTACAGATGTTGCTTGTTGTGCCTCTGAGCAAAGCCACGCAGAGGCGTTTCAGTACCTGAGGCGTGCGAATGTGATTAAAAATAGCCTGAAGTGGGAGGGAAATGCGTCACCTGAATCACTGCGTAGCTGTGACCAATGACTGTTAAAAGCGCGTGTATTTTACCCATTGGCACCTTATGAGCTTGTCCTTGCGTGGTTCTGCCTGCAAGCCGGGGAGCCCACAGTTGGTGACTCAAGAACCATCTTCCATGATGACGTGGTCCCTTGCGGACTCAGGTCTCCAAGAGCTGTGGATTCCTCCCGGCTGTCTCCGTGGGCCACGGGGAGGGAGATGGGGATGGCAGGTCTGTGGCTTGCAGGCCCGGGGCAGTGTGTTTTGCACACGCACTGTGCCCTGTACTGTGCCTGGAAGGTGAGGCTGAAATGTGTGCTGGAAGGGGAGACTCGAARACCTCTTTAAGGACGCTCATTGCACACAGCCTGTGAATGCTAATCAACTTCTTGGGCCAAGCAAGTTTGTTCTGGCTGACACAGGCACCGACTGCCAAGGGTGCATGTGTGCCTGCAAGTCAAAGCAAGGTGACCTCCTTCCCTGCCAGCTGCAAGCGACCTGCAGCACTCCAGGAAACRGATCAAACCCACTGGTGCGTGAGCTGGTCCCGTGCCACCCCAGGCTGGTTAGAGTGGCTGCTTCCTAGCAGGTTGACCATGAAGGGAGCCTCCGTAACGCGTGGGTTTAGGCTGCTGTCCTGATGCTGTGGCTCAGGGATCAAAACCTCCTGGGACACCCGTGTCCGGTGAGCAAAGCCTGTTGCAGGGACCTGCAGGCCCTGTGCAAGGGCCAGGGAAGGAGATGAACGGGATCTCCGAGAGAAACAGCCTGGGAGACTGCTCTCCGTGAAGCTTTGCCTCTGGGGTTTGGAGCCTTTTTCAGTAACGAGCCCCAGGATTTAATGAAAGCCAAAGGCTAGCTGCAGAGCAATCTGCCTTTGCTGGGTGCCTCRCGTTGCTGCTCAGGGAGGAGCGAGCGAGCAAGTGGTGGTGTTCCCGGTTCTGGGAACAAGGTCAGGCTGTGCCTGTTGTGGAAATGCAGAGGGGAGATTTCTGCCGCGTGACTTGGTCTTAGCCAATATAAGTGAAGACTGGAAATGGAAACAGATCTGTGTTGGTGGCTCTGACAGCAACAGAAGAATCTGGCGCTGGTTCTGCTCCTAAATTATTTCATGCAAAGAAATAAACATGTGTGATAAATTACCACAAAGAGCCTTTTATAGATTGTTTTCCTGTCCTGTTCTCCTTTCAAAGRATTACAGCTGCTTTGCTCTTATTCTCCGCTACAAACAGCGCCCTTTAATTTGCCAGGGAGAGGGGGAAGCATCTTTGCATTGGGAATCTTTTCTGCTCGGAAATCTTAGGAGTATTTAGGGCTCTGTGATCTTTTGTTTGTTGGAGAAAGGGAACAGGATTTTCCGTATGCCTTGGACAAATGGGGCAGTTTGAGGTTTTCCTGAAGAACATATTTTTAGTGCCTGTATAATGTCCAAATATACCTCCTGATAGGGAAAACAAAGTTTAGCTTCAATACAAATACCATTCTCCAGTTGTCTAGTTCTCAGTCCCTTGATTTTTTTTCCAAGCAGTCCTTACAAGAAGAGGGAAACTGGATTTGATTATATTACTGTGCTATCGTTTGTTGGTTTAAGCAGTTATTTCCTACTAAGTGTCATAAAGATGTAAAAGCAAACAAATACAAAAGACAAAGATAGCTAGTTCACGCGTGGGTTTTCCTTTTCTCATTTGGCAGAGTGGGGACCGTCTCCAGGGAAAGACTGAAAAATTATAAGAATAATCAAAGGTCTTAAACTCACTATGGGGCAGAGGAGGAGATAATCATCTGCAAGAGAAAACTAGGAGATGATTTTATCGGAGTTTAGAATGGCACGCCTGCAAAAAAGGACTGCAGGAAGAAACAGTTACAGTACRGAAAAGTTACGTTAGTCCCTATCTTTCAAACAAGGTGTGAAGTTAATTATATGTTGCGTATTATTGACCTTTAAACAGCTAGAAGCTCTAGGAGTTTCTCTCATTTTAAGTCTTCTGGAATTGGGAATATCATACTAGTATAGGCAGAAATTACTGGGGGTCCTTTCTGGCCTGTAGAGATAAGACCAGACTGAGGATCAGACCTTTTCGGTGGTATAAAAACAAAGAGCCTGCTTGTTCTGCTTGTTTGTCTCTGTGGTTCTTATTTTTCCAATGCTCACTGCTGTGAAGACAGCTTGAAAAATAGGTTAGTAAATATTGTGCATGATTTTAGTAGCTGGACTTTAGTAGAGACCTACCCAGGCATCACCAGTGCTGGCACTTGCAGTCTGAGAGGTTTTCTGTCTAGGTCTGGACTACTTTTCCCTTTGCCTCCCCTCTGCTCCTTCGGRTGGTCTCAGGCTTTTCCTCCCCAAGTGCTCAGTGGTTGCAGTTGCCTCTTAAGATCTTATCCAGTCCAGTGCATCTCCTCTGTTCAACTTTCTTTTTTAATCTGGCCACTTGCTTGGTGCCAAATAGGATTTTAGGAAATCTCGAGCCTTTCTAGGACTTCTGTCCCAATGCCGGCAGAAGCAGATCTGGGTTTTCTCTGAACGTGGCTGCTCGGTTTCAGGCCTGCTCTAAGTCTCCGATAGCCCCTGGTGCAAGAGGATCCACCTGGGAGTTGCTTGTCTGCTATATGAAAAAGGCTTTTTGTGATCTGACTCTGGGGAAAAACAGCCTGAGCCAAGAAGCAGCTGTGTTTGTGGAGGTGTTGCCCTGCGCTGAGCTCCCCAGCAGCAGCTGTTTGTTGTCATTTCTGGGGATAAGTTTAGGGTTTGGGGTATTTGAGGTTAAACAAATGCCCTGCCTGGTAACAGCGACCGGCCTCTTTGCAACCTGCAGGTATTTTATTCTGCAGATACTGTTTTTTGGGATGCGTGTTTAGGCCGCTGCCTCCAAGGAGAGATTTTGTGCCTGGTAACAGACCTTTGGATCCTTTGCCATTTCCTGTCTGCAGCTCCTGAAAGCAGCCCGTTGGCAGCTCTCCCAGATGCAGGGATCTGGGGATGGGTGTGGGGATCCTTGTTGCAGACAAGCGCAGCGTTTTCTGCCTCGGCCCAGTGTCCGCTCGGGGATCTCCGGCAGCAGCAGGCTCTGCACATCGTTGCTGCTGTTCCCCGGCTGGGGTTATCTGAGGACCTGGAGGCTGCACTGCACAGAAAGCTCCGCAGTGAGACGGAGGGATGATAAACAGCCAGATGGATCCTACAGTGTTCCTGCACAGGAATACTTGTATTGTAAACACGCTGATCCTGCCATGACAAAAGCCAGATTTGCTTGCCTTAAATGCCACTCCTGGCAAAGATGGATTTGTTTTCCAGTAGCGAAAGGGGAATCTGAAGAGAGCATTTGCTTGCTCCGATTCCATCTAATATTCTGCAAATCATTTTGTTCAATGTCTTTAAGCAGATGAAATGGTGGTTATGCTTTCAGTCTTTCTAGGCACCTGCAGTGTCCTGCTTTGAGGCCCTCTGAGGCTGACATGCTACTGATGGCAAGTGAATTTGGGGAGGGAATGACCTGAAAAAGGAGATGGGAGGGAAATCTGTCCGCCTGAAGCTGTGTCTCTGCCTGTTGACCTGCTTCAGGAGTATGGGCTGAGCTCTCTGTAGCCTATGACTTAATGCTCTCCCTGTAATTTCCAGCTTGCAGACCCTTAGGCAGTGATGGAAACTTGTTCTCTTCTGGTTATTTAAAAAGCTGCAGACTTGGGGAAAGGAACTAGCAAAGAAAGAACAGGGGCAGGTGCAATGCAGGACAAACACGGCTGTGCTAAAGGTAATGAATGCAGAGTATGTGGTCAGTCTGGAAAGAAGCAGTACTTTTACACACGTTAATCTTGGATCGTAGACGCTGCCTGGCAGTGGAGACGCCAACGCAGCCTGCAGCTCTTGTGTCCCAGAGCACTATCGTGAAGAGCTACATCATTCTTGAATAAAATTGTTTTCTTCAGGCTCTGGTATCCAGAGGTCTCAATCCTAAATGCCAGGGTCTTCTCAAGAGAGCTTCCTTCCCTTTTCCCTTCCCTCCCCTTCCCTTCCCTTGGCCACAGTGTGTTTCAACCAATTTTTCTTTCTCCAGTTGCCCAACATGTTTGGTGACCTTCGTTCCACGTTCATTGCTCTGATGATTGGCTCCTATGCTTCTTCTGCTGTTACTTTTCCAGGAATCAAGGTGAGGCTGTGAGATTGTTACTCATGGCTGGTACTGGTGTACTGGGGTTTTGCACTGTTTGGCAATAATGTGGAAAGAAAGAGGGACTATTTGTTAAAGTACTCATTAGAGAAGTGTATTTGCAAGATTCAGTTCCTGTCTGTGTTGCAGACTTCCCACATGACTGTCCCAAGAACTCAGTAAATACTGTAAAGATAATGGTCTGTTTGTTAATAGCCCTTAATTTTGAAGGCGTTAAGAAGAGGGRGGAAAAAAACAAAAAACAAAAAAACCCCCCAAAACTAAAGATTGCCATTAGTTTTATGAAAAGCTGCTTTTTTAAAACTCTATCAAGACTGTAAATATAAATGTGAAGTCTTAATCTGTGTGATCACCACAGGCGTTTGGCTTTGATTGCTGTTCAGAGTTAGGAAACAGAGTTGCAGGGACAGAAGACAGCCACTAGGGCTGCTTCTGTAGATCTCTAGCGGTTCTGGACAAGCGATGTTTCATCACAGAGTGAGCGTAAGTGGCATATGGTTATGGTAGACCTTTCTCAAGTGTGCAGGGCAGTCCCTGTTGGCTTTCCAAAGAGTAGGTTCTAGATGAAAAMTCTTTGATGGCATTGGTTAGTGCCATAGCTGCATGCCATCCCTGCTGGAGGTCCTGGTGTTGTTGCTATTGCTATTATTAAAGATGTGCAAACATGTCTCTTATCGAGCCTGCATGCCACAAAACTGTTACTGCTTTTGTTATAATCCATTCTAATGTCGCACACTGCTCTGCCCCACAACTTCACTCCAAACCTCATCCAAAGAATATTGTAACATCTTTCTGCTCTGCTAGCAAATAACCATATTGTGTTGTGATTTCCAGGTTATCTATGACTTTGGGGTCTCCTTCATCCTTATTCTGCTTGTCTGGGCAAGCTGTGCAGGATTAGTTTTCCTCAACTGTTTCTTCAACTGGCCRCTGGAGCCTTTCCCAGGTCCAGAGGACATGGACTATACGTAAGTGTCATCTAGACTGGCCCCAAAGGTTTATCCCATCCTTAATCCTCTAGAAAGTGCCAGCACAGATAGTTTGGAGGAATGGGCAAGGAACTCCCTTGCCTGTTGTTAATTGTTGACTTTTCTTCTTGGGTTGGGGATTGATGTACACCACTAGCTTTATATCTTGAYTGGTGAATATCTGGAAGGCTGAGCCATCCAGTGCATAGGACTTGTGAAGGAAAATGATCTGCCAGTAGCAATAAGCATTTCTGTATTGACCTGTGCCAAACTGGCCCAAGGGAAGTGTCTGTCTGCGCTGTGGGATCCCAGACTACTTGTGGGTTTGTAGATGAAAATCAGTGCTTGAATCAATCTGTTGCCTTTCTGACTCCTGCAACTCTGCTACCTCTGATTCACCACCCTGTGTTGCAGCTCTCATTCTCTTTACTGCCCAACAGGGTGAAAATAAAGTTCAGCTGGCTGGGATTTGACCACAAAATCACTGGGAAGCAGTTTTACAAGCAAGTGACGACCGTGGGGCGCCGTCTCAGTGTGGGAAGCTCCATGAAGGGCCCCAAAGAGCTGACAGCCTTGCAAGAGAATAACAAGCTCTGCCTGTCCACAGTGGACCTGGAAGTGAAGTGCCAGCCTGACAACACAGGTGTGGTTCCCTGGGTGCCTGAGGGATGCTTGCACTGGCAGAAGACCAGTGGCATCTTTGCCATGCTCCAGACCTGTTTATACGAGATACTATGTGATAAGTGATCCATATATTGCCAAGGCCATGTGCCAGCTGCCATTCTTTAAAAACAGGTTCAGTTATATAAAGAATCTTGCCCTTGTACGCTTGCCTAAATACACCATGTGTTGCTGCCCACAGTGGGGAGTACAGCATGGGTAACTGGTACTGCTATGGGAGGACAGTGAGGTTGGTCATTGCTGTCTCTTAGATAGACTGCTGCCATCGTGAGCAAGTTTTCCTTAGACAGGAGTATGGCAGAAGCAAATGGCTTGAGATTTCATTTTGCTTTAATCCACAGAATTAAGCGAGACTTCCTTCCTGCTCCCCTCTCCCCAGTTACTAGTAGCCAAACTTTAAGTAGTTATAGCCATCCATGAAGGAAGTTTGTAGTGCACCAGATGGCTGCTAACTGTGAACTCCTTGGAGCTGTCATCTGTGTGCAGTGTTGGTATGACTAGCTAGGAGAAAGCCAGCTAACCCAGGGGCCAAAGCTTGTTCTGAAATCATGTACATTTATGATGAGATGTTGCCTTCTTCAGAGACATTATTACTCCTTCTGCAGCTTCTCCCTCCTTCATGAAGAGCGTCTTCAGCCCCATCTTGTTGCTCAGCCTTATCACCATGTGTGTCACTCAGCTGAGGCTCATCTTCTACATGGGGGCCATGAATACCATTCTTGGGTTTCTGTCTGGAGATGAAGATCAAGGTAGGGTAACCTGAAGACTTTTGTCTGTTTCCTTGGAACTGGGACCTGACCCAGCCTTAGTCCTTGCAAGAAGCCAGCATGCCCGATTACTCAGCAGATACACCGTGTTTGGCAATTGCTTGTGCCAAAGTGCAGCTGACAGCTGCTGGTGGGGTCTAGCGGAGCTGGAGCTGGCCCAGGGCAGAGGGGCGGCGAGGTAGACACTTGAATGTCAAGCTAATTTTAGCACAATGTCTGTTAAATACTATTCCATGTTATTTCCCCAGATGGGTTGTTGTGAGTAGCCTCTCAGGACAGACTGTGATGATTTTTTTTTTTTTTTTTTCATTGGAAGACCTATCCCATCAGGTATTTGCTTTGCTTATCCCAAGCAAGCACAAAGTACAGAGCAGCTGACTCTCATGACTAATGGTTGGACTAGGTGTCTCGGCCCAGCAGCGGGGGTGGGAAGGGTGAAGTCATTGCTGTTTTGCGCAGCTTGGTGTGTGCCGGGGAGGCTCGGGGCAGCCACTGCGCTGGACTCATCTGTATTTAGCTCTGATTCAGTACATGGAGCAAACAGGAAAGAGTACATTCGTTTACTGTTGTTGAAAATACCCGGGATTGCAAAACAATACTTAGCCCATTTTTTTGTCCTTTGTAGTAAGATCCAGTCTGAACTTGTTGAATCTGGATTGCRYGAAGCTGATAAATCAAGAGGCACTCCTCTGAAAACAGGAGTGAGCCCTGGGGGAGGGAAGGAAGCTCGGGAAACTCCAAGTGCCCTGGCATTCCCTGAATTGCTTTGTTTCTTGAGCCTTTGACAGCCTGCAGCACTCAGCTCTTYATCTCCTGGCTCAAGAGCCAATTTAGACATGAAGCAGTAAACAGGACAAACTTCACACTGCCTACCTTTCCCAGCACAGCTCAGTTTTCTGCTTACCTTGTAACTCTTTCACCCTGATTTTTTTCCTTTTTTTACCCTGGCTTGCTCTTGTTATTTTTCTCTTTTTCTTCCTTTTTTCCTCCCCTTCTTGGTATTTTAGGCTTA
The DNA here is from genome assembly GCF_003343035.1 of Apteryx rowi. NCBI lineage: Eukaryota > Metazoa > Chordata > Aves > Apterygiformes > Apterygidae > Apteryx > Apteryx rowi. The sequence continues at coordinate 1,997,980 of NW_020451304.1, forward strand.
ATGTTAAACATATATGCTGCTTATCTTGTTAGTTCAAACTCTGTGTTAAGAAAGGGGTTATGGCCCTTGGGTATATCATTTTTCTGTGCCACATTTGAGACTTTCTTTTTTTTCTTTTCTCCCCCCTCCCCCTTAATGCAGCCTGGGCTTGCGGTGCAGCCCGCTGCCTTGGTGTTTCCATGGCATCAGCAAAACAGTAGTATTGTCTAGTGGCAGCAGTGTCAGGCTGCACGAAGGGTTCCAAGAAGTGCACAGATCTCTAGAAATCTAATCTAGGGGGATCGGGAGAGGATGGGACACTGTACTCCCTTGGGTGCCATAGTTCTTGCTGTTTTTCACATGTACATGATTTCAGGATGCTCCACCTGCAACTGCGCTCAGGAACACTGGGCAAGGGAAGAAGAGAACGGAGTCATTCTTGCAAGTAACGTTAGTGACAAAGAAAATTTAAAGATATCTAGGAGCAGAACAGGAGAGAAAGATGTGGGGAAAATAATGGAGAGAGTAARATCTTTACGTTTTTGTCAGACACTGTGTCCTTCTCGATAGTCCTGCTTCCTGTGCCTACTACAGTGACTTAGACTGCCATGAAACCTAGAGGCAGAAAAAGCATTCAGCCCATGGCTGCTTATCTTCCGAAAACCCTCACGAGATGGAAGACAAGTTAAGGATTTCCATAACCCTCTAAATCACTGTGTAATCATGTTGTCARCTTCTCTCCTCTGTCTTCCTATTTGTTGTGTTTGGGATTTGAAATYTGGCCAGGTCGCTCATAAATTGACACCTTGCTACTAAATCTGGCAATACTTGGAGACCTGCGTGGAATCAGAGTGTGCTGGAAACCTCAGCTGCCCGCGGTCCTTGTTCGGGGCAGTTCCAGGTCTGAGATGACATGTGGCCAGGGAGCGTGCGGGGCTGTGCCCGTGCATGCAGCCCTTTGCTGTTTGTTCTCTCCAGGCCTCTACTGAACCTGCTGGTATTTACTCGATATTGTTGTTCTTCATCCTGAGGAGGAAAGGAAAAAAAAAAGGCTTCTAAAATGATAGACAAGCCAAGAAACTCTGTTCCTGCGGCAGCTACGATCTCTCCTTCCCTTCCCGCACTCTCCCCATAAACTTTATTCCTCACTTCAAGTTGGCTTCTGCTCTCAGTGTTTAGAGCTCAAGACTTAAGTGTTCAGAGTAGCATGAAAAAGCAAAACTTGACAATGTGGCTAGCTTCTTACCCTCTATTAAAAAATAACCAGACAACAGCAGATCAGCTCCAGGAGTGTTTGCAGAGGGTGATACCACCTGTCTCTCTTGGCTACAGCAGCTGCTGTAATGAGATGAGATGTGGGGCCGCTTCAGGGCTTGCCTGTGTGGCAGTGATGGGGGCAGGAATGGGCGTTCAGAGATTGGAGCTGCAAGTTCCTTTTAGCTTTCTAGCCAGTGGCTGGAGCCAGAAATGTATCATCCGGTGCCATGCCTGGCACAGCAAGGGAGCCCTGCTGGGTTTTTTGCTGCAACCATCTAGGGGGAGAAGGTTTGTTGGAAACTTTTTGCAGTTACCAGATTAATTTTGGTATAGCTCATGTCTGTATTGCTTTGGGATAGCTCTAGAGATGTGTAGGGAGGGACAAACTAAATTCCTTTTGGTTATGTTTTGCTTACRGTGCTGTAACTTGCGAGCACTCTGTGCTGAGATGGGCAGTTTCAGAATTGCATCTTTTTCTCAGAGCTGTGGTACACTGACTCACCAGCCCTTCCGTGTGATGCCTGCAAATCCATCACGTGGGCTGTAGTGAGGAAGTGGAAAAAGCACTGCGGGGTGGGGTGAACTCTCTAGTAACAGGAGGGGAGAGTTTCTTCCAAGTCTGCGTGCATCAGCTGTCCCATAGTGATTCACATAGAGACTTCTTCCATCTTTAATATGCGRGGAATTTTCATCAGTTTGAAGTCCTGACAGTTGATCTCAGATGCTAGGTTTCTTGCTACTAATCCTTCCTTCTCTCCACTCAACCTCCAAATTGGTCTTTTCTGCACAAAACAGGTTAGCCCTCACCYTCCCAGTCTGGGTTGTCCCTGCTGGGCTAGGGCAGGAGCTTCCCARCTGGAGCTCCCAGCAAGGGAGGAGAGGAGGTGATTAAGGCAGGGGTGACTGTTCAAGGTTTATTGCTTTATAAGAATTTTCCTTGTTGCTCCTAGACATAAGAAACCTTTTGGCACTGAGCATTTGCTGGGGTGCCATTCCTGGAGACCTAGCTACTGTTGGGCTGATACTTGCTTCACCTGTCCTGATGCTGCACTAGCATTTTCAAAGCAGCAAGCCCAGTATGTCCACTGTAATGGTCTGCCTCTGAGAAGCTAACTGATGAAATGGGTTTTTGGTGTCTCAGCTCCTTCAGCCCTTCCGGTTAGCCTGTGAATACAGGGGGTCTGGGCTCTTAATTAGAGAAACGATCAGCGGGGAAGAACCATCTCTTTGCTGTCCTTTGTTCTATAGCTGCTAGCATACCCCTTGGACTGATGCACTTTTTTCTCTCTCCCCCTGCAGTGAGTCTTTACACTTCCATTTTTGGTGTGTTGCAACTGCTGTGCTTGCTGACAGCGCCTGTGATCGGGTACATCATGGACTGGCGACTGAAAGAGTGTGATGATGCCTCAGAAGAGAACGAGGAGAGCAACGCTGAGCAGTGYGTAGTATGCGCCACATGGGACATGCAGCCACGTAGCAGGCCCCCTCTGCTCTGCATAATATCAAATGTTGTAAAGTGATTTAGGGCAATCTTGATGGGGCAAAAAGCAAACAAATACAGCATCTTTATTTCTGTATCCCAGTATATGACTTGTGACCTAATCCACGCCTCTCTGTGACATTGAGGGCTGAATTTGTATTTTGTTTCCAGCTTTGATACCACCATTTCAGAAAGATGTTGACTAACTAGAAGTCCAGAGGAAGGCAGTGAACAGAGGTCTAGAAAACATGATTTGGGAGGAAAGACTGAAACAAATATGGGTTCTTTAGTATAGAAAAGAAAGCCTGAAGTCTTCACTTTGTAATTGCAAAGAGGAAAGAACCAAACTCTCTTCCGTGTCCACTAAGATCAGTCAAGAAGAGCGAATTTAAATTGTAGTGGGGGGATGCACACTGTTAGGCTAGAAGGACAGGCTGAGTAACCGCACTGAAATAACTGCCCAGCCTTTCCTTTGTCACCTCTCTAGACAGATCTCTAACCTAACCGGTTTAGATAGGGCTGATGTGGGATGTGGAAAATCCTGCTGTGAGTTCTGGTAGCTGCTGGAAGTGTTTTTTGTAACACAGTTTTTGCTATCTTTCCAGAAGTGACAAGAARAAGAAAAAACGTGATCGTCAGATTCAGAAAATCACCAATGCCACCAATGCCTTTGCGTTCACAAACCTTCTGCTGGTTGGATTTGGAGTCACCTGTCTTATTCCTAACCTACCGTTGCAGGTGAATAGGTCAAATGGATGGATGTGCTGGAGGGGCTGGCAGCGAGGGTCCTGGTGAAATGGCCGGGTGGTGCAGGGAGGTCCTGCAAACCAGCAGAGCCAGCTGATGGCAGGAGGGCTTTTTGGCACTGCTAGGAGAGAGTTTGCTGCTGCTTTGGGAACCCCAGCTGCCTTAGAGTTGAAACAAATAATACAGTGCAGTTTACATCTCTTGAGAGAACCTAAAGAAGTAGCTATAGTTAAAATGTCAGAATTGACTTGCAATTTTTTTGGCACTTCTGAGTTTCTGCAGCTGAGCTCTGTAGTCAAAAATACTTTCCTACTGAGGTCCTCTCAGTAGTGCCTCTGTGTTTAACCTGGGCCTAATTTAAGCTGCTGACTGTCAGAAAATTTGCAGTAAGATGCATGACACTAATATAAACAGTAAGTTATTTTTGCACCAAATGCTACCCTGAACTATGCCCAATGATACCCATGGGATTATAAATCTGTTAAAATATTTGTTCTGTGGCACCACCTGTCTTTGGCAGAGAAATTTAGTGATTTTATTCTATAGTTGAACATACCTTGATGACGTAGGAGAACAGCTGTAGTTTGGTCATACTTGCATATTGTCTGCAATAACTTGTGGAAAATTAACTGAATTGGCAAATTGCTCAATAAAAAAGCATTATGACCCTGGCCGTGGTTGCTGGGGGGCATGTCTTTGCAACAGTGCCAGCTACAAATCAGATAGGTCTTGTGTGTGGTTAACCTCGGGGGCACTACATGCTAGTCTCCTCAAAGTAAGGAAATGCACTGCTTTTAGAAATGAGAACAGTTTGTCTTTCCTTGTGCTGATCTTTAGGTTTTGGTTCTGAGCTCTTCAAGCCTGCCTTGGTGCTAAAAAGGAGAACAGCTTTTAGGAATGGTCGTGTGTTGGGGTCTGGGCACATCTAGATGGTATCTGGCRCCTGACATTTTCTGTTTCTCTTTCCAGATTCTTTCCTTCATTTTGCATACAATTGTGAGAGGATTCATCCACTCAGCTGTGGGAGGCCTCTACGCAGCTGTGTAAGTCTCTATTTATAGTGAGTGACTGGCCAGGTGATTCTGTTTGGGTTGGTAATTTCTTCAGCTGAGAGGGAGCTCAGGAAGTTAAATCTTCATGGTCAGAGGGGAAAACTGATGTGACTTGCTTCCTTGGTCAGTGCTGGATGTGACAGTAGCTGGACTGAAGTCCTTTTTTTGTTGTTGTTTTGTTGTTTGGGCCTACAGCTAACTCCTTTGGCATAGCTACTGCAGTAAGATGGGCACAGCTATATGAGCCTCAGGGGACAACTAGATTATCAACACTGAAGTTATATAGTAGGAACTCAAGGCACTTTTTTTTTTTTGGTCCTACAGTAAGTAGCTATGTGCATAAAACATTAACGTTAATTGAATACATTGCTACTAGTCTGCTCTGAAATTACATTGGTAAAGCATTGCTCAAGATACCATTAATGAAGCCTACTCCCTTTCCCAGGATGGATCATCTATCCTGTTTCCAACTTATCAATAGATTAGTCTAAATACTCTTTCTTATTAAGCAATGTTTTGGTTTTGAAAACAGATCTGCCCCTCTGTCCTGACCTGTTGGRCAGGGGAACAGAAAGAAGCTGTTGACCTTTCTGTTAAAGGTTTTGGTCTTAGTATACAGAGAGTCCAAGGTAGAAAGCCTGTCTAAGACTCGATTCAAAAATGCATGAACTTTTGCTAGAAGGAAAAACTTTTGTCCTAGGCAAGGTAAATGGCTGTTGCTGTACTTTTCAGCTTGCTTGTAAATTAATCCTGTCTGGAACTTTCTGGATTGAGGTATTTTTGGTTTGAATGTGACTTTTCTTTGAATATTCAAACTTTTTGGTCCAATTCTCCTTTTCTAAGCTTAGTTTAACCTGATCCTTTTCAAACACTGCTCAGTCATGAAGAGAAAGATGTTGGACTGTTACTGAGACTTATTTTTCTATCAGTAGTATCTGGTATTCAGCACTTTCCAATCAACAGTATTGTTTAATTTGACATAGGATCAGACTTGTCCTCTAAAAAGGAAAACATGCTAACCTGTTGTGCAGGTTTCACTCTCTTCTAAAGGGAGCAAATTGTTATGGCCAGATGAAAATGATTGCTCAGCCGCAAGTGCTGTCATGTGGATAAAGAGGCCTTGCTTTTAACTAGTAAATATCAATGTCCTTCTCCCTTTGCATTAGGAGCAATAGTTGTATAAGCACTTCAACCTGTTGCATGGTACAGCTGCAAAACAAAACTCTGCAATAACAAGTGCTAGATCTGACACTTAAGTTTTAAAGCTCATCATGAGAATAGTCTAGAGATGAAGCCTCTGGCCCCATCACCAGTTTCATTCTGTTCTAGAGAGCACTGTGCTAAAAATGGGTATAACTAAAAACTGCAGAGTAAGAGGGAGTTGCACAGAAGGCTGGGAGAGAAGTTCTTCCTACTGTGCCTCTCTTGGGACTGTGCTCTGTGTTAGTCTGTTGGGAATGTAATCTGATCTGGGGTGATGTGAACAGTCAAGGTGACACGTAATAATTCTGCTGCTTTCTCTGATGGCAGATACCCCTCTACTCAGTTTGGCAGCTTGACAGGGTTGCAGTCTTTGGTCAGTGCCCTTTTTGCCCTTCTGCAGCAGCCTCTGTTTATGGCATTGACAGGACCTTTGGAAGGAGACCCTCTCTGGGTAAGTCTTTCTAAAACTTAATGTGTAAGCTTGGTGGTGAAGATGGTTTTGACTGATTTCTTTGAAAACAACGGGCCTCCTTTGCATGACCTGGTTACAAACAGCAAATTTTACATGCTCCTCAGTCTGCTCTTACCTTGGTGCTGTCAAGAACCTTTTCTGTGTAAGTACTGAGGCCCTCGGAGGGAATGCCATTAACCCCTATGTATATGGAAAGGGAGGAAGGGAGAAGGCCGCTGGAGTGCCTCCTGCAAACAGGTTCTGTGTGGTAGGCATTGTAAAATCTCCTTTGAGCTACTAGTTCTACATATCAGTAAATTCTGGTTTGCTGATGTTGTCAGGAAAGCCAAGTGGCTATTGAGGGTTACTGTGTGGTGTGCAGTGTTTGGCTGAGAATCTGTCCGGGCAGCTCACTACAATCATGACACAGGTGGTCTTGGAGAGGAAGAAYAGGCTACATGTGCTCACGCCTGCATTCCAGCAACCTTAGGCTCTTCCCACAATTGGCAGTGGTTGTGAAAAGAACCACAGCTTAAACTCTACTCCATCTTCTGCTTCTGAGATTGAGAAATGTCAGTCCTGTAGACTAGCTATAGCCTGTCATAGCGAGGGCTGTAACAGCTCTGCTTGTTTTGTGGAACAAGAGATTCCTTCAGCTGTGATCCAGAACAACAAACTCTTGCAGCATTTATTTTATACGCATGGTGCTCTGGTCACAGGAATATAAATAAAAGTACAGTGGAGGCTGTTGCCAATACACTGAACAGGGCGCCTCCTGGATAGCCTGTAGCTGAGTGATATGGGCAGGGTTCTGACGCTTCGGCATGCATAACTAGGTTGTCTTCTTCCTAGCCTTCCTAATTTCATTTTGTCTTTGTTCCTGCAGGTGAATGTTGGCTTGCTTGGTCTGAGCTTCCTGGGCTTCTGCCTTCCCATCTACCTGGTCTGCTACAGACGCAGGCTAGAGAGAGAAAGAAAACAGAAGAATGATGATTCCAAACTCTTCCTCAAAATCAATGGCACTCCTAATGAGGAAGCCTTTGTGTAAACTGGTGCTTCGAATGCAACTTCCCCTGTACAGGTTCCTGCCACATCCGTGGGCTCTACCTGTGGTGTAAGCCAGGCTTTTTCTTTCCTGGCTCTGCCAGTCTTTGCTCATCACTGGAGTGAGGGCCATACAGCATGACTGAGCTTTCCTCAGATATACGGCAGGAAGAGACTTCCCACTCCTTACTCCAGAACATGGGACATTTTTTTTCCTTTTTATTAAGGCTACACAGTTATTGTGTCTTAAATTATTCCCTGATCACTCTCTCCAGCAGCAGGGTCTCTGCACTGGGGAGAGTGGGGGAGAGAAGGAATTGGAGGGCTGGGGAAAGAGGTAAGAAAGACCATAATTARAGCTTGCAAATGTAACACACTGAAGTCTGGGGTTTTCCCCCCTCCTTCTTCCCCCAACCCTGGCTGACATTGTCTCGGATGCAAGCTGCACTCTCCTCCCTTCCCTTAGGTTTGGCAGTGGCCTTTCTGCTTGATGGGTAGCTGGACCCAGTGGTTTTACTGTCTATCTAGACATATCCCAGACTGTTCCTGAGGCAGGGAAGGGAATTTCTTCCTATGTGTATGAGCAGAACTTCAGTATACTGCTAAACGCTGGCTGCTGGTGTTGACAGCTCCCAAATCCTTTATTACTACATATGGCACAGACTGTGAGCAATGGATCTGCCTTCCACACTGAAATGAAGAGCTTAGTGGACTGCTTGGTCCTATCCCAAGCCTTCAAAGGCCTGGATTCCTCTTCCTCCTGGCCTGTAAACCATCTGTACGTGTTGTAAACTGTCTGCAGTCCTGAACCTTTCAGATAGGAATTGGATCTTGTTTACCGATGAAGTGCTTTGAGACTTGTTGCCTTTTGCCGTCTCCTCCCTCTGAAATGACCCTGGGAGAGGAGCAGCAGCTTGTACTTAGTAAAGTGGAGAAGCTTCTTGAAGGTGGGTTCTGGGGCTCCACACACTTTGGTATTCATGTCTCATGAGCTGACTTGCTGTTAAATCAAGAGTGCAGAACACTCCTTGCATCTGGTAACTGGATCCTGTGAACACATGTCAGGGCGATGTGGCAACATAATTTTTCCTTTAGCCATAGCCTATTTACATTGTTCTGATAATAGCCCCCAAGCTGCTGAACACCAGGTTACTGTGACTGACCAAAAAGCTGCTGGTTTGGCTGTATTACGAGCCTTCTACGATATCTATGCTCTGTCTGGACAGAGTACATGGCGATTGATTGTATGGTGAAGCTGACTTATAGAGCAATACGTGTGGGTAAAGGTGCCCCAGGGTCTGTTTGCCATGGAGGGAATACAAAGGGAATTCTTGACCTGCTTATTTTTATATTGTTTTTCCTAGGTCTTGTCTAAGTAGACATTTCTCCCCTTAACCTTCTCGATGAGGTCAGTAGCTCAGCCTCTGTACCCTTGTGATGAGCATTAAGCACTGCACCATTTGGACCTGCTCTGAGCAGGACTGTGCTGCATTGAGGATGAACATCACCAGCAGGTGTGCAGCAGCATGCACGCTGGGCTGGGCTGAGCTAGTGGCTGCAAAAAGGCTGGGGGGGGGGGAGAAAAAAAAAGCAGTTATGAAGATGTGGTGGTATTTTCTGAACTGCCAACTCCTGCATTTACTGCAAAGCCTGGCAGCGGGTAAGTCATTAAACTTCATGTCTGGTTGGAAAAGTATAAGACTCAATCGCTGTCCTATGAACAAGTTGGGCATCGGAAACATCAGTGCGCCTGGACCTGCTGGTGAGAAATTACCTGGAAACTGGGTGTTAACTCCTATACTGATGGTTTGGAACATGCAGATGCTCAGCCCAGCCAGGTTTTCACCATCCTAAATAGCAGGCTTGGCAACCTCTTGCCCAGAGCCTCGGGAGGAATCGCTGAGTGTCGGAAACCCTGAGGAGCCGCTTGCTGGTGCCCTTGTCAGGACGCAGTGACTAGGCAGCTTTGTAGGACAGCAGCGCCATCTCGAGTCACTGCCTTCAGATAGCTCCTGTGGGCAGTTCAGATGCTACTACACTCCACGGTACCTTTTAGTCTTCAGTCACTTGTTTTAAAAATGACTTGCCACTGAGTATTTTACACACTTGTGGATTATATTTTTTTTACGTGTTGCCTTTATTAAATGTGTTTGTTCCAAGACAGCCTTATCGCCTGCTGTCAACATGATGTTGTTCTTAAACTTGCATTTTCTTGTTTGCCTTTATAGCTTTGGTGATGATTTACTGACCTTCCCAGCTTTTTTTTCCTTGTGTCAAGCAATAATTAGGGAGGCACAGTTATGATTTGGTTTCCTGCTCACTTGCAATTGTCTCAAGTATGTGTCTAGAAATCCACCAGCAGTAGTTCAGCTTTCCTGTATTTCCAGAGGGCTTTTTGCAGATTTCTGCATTCTGTATTGCTATACTTGCCACTTCTAAATGTTTCTAAAAGAAGGTTCCTACTCTTGCTGCAAGGTATTTGTGATGTGAAAATGACATTTTTAGTAAGATTTCAGACAGGTGAGTGTCTGAGCCACAGTCCTCAGATCACAATATCTGAAAATAGACAGCTGTTTGAGGACTTCAGTGTGCTAACTTCACCTTAATTTCAAAATATTGAGCATGGTATCTTCCACTCTGCCACCTGAATCCCTGATACGAATGTCCCTGCAAAATGGTGGAATACAGTCTGAATGGCATGTTTTCCTGGAGTCACAGTGGAGATGCTGCTGCCTTTGAAGTGTGTGCAGCTAAATTAAATGGAGAACACCCTTTTATTCCTGCCATCTACCTCCCTACTGCAGTTCCCAAGTCCTGCCCTGTATTAGGAGTATTCTCCAATCCAGTTTCATGTGCTAAAATACTGGATAAATGTGATTAGTGTCTCTGATGTGGCACAGTGTTTAGAAACTGCTAGTCAGCTGTAAGGAGGAGAAGAACATATGTCTTTGAGTCAAGGTTTCAGGCTCCCTTTGCAGATTCAGAGTAAAACATGCCTTTGGCTTGCAGTCACAAGGACTGATGGATACACAATGAAGCTTCAGTTGTCCGGGTTTAAATGGACAAATGGGAGTGCTTTCTCGTGCAGTGCAAAGTCAAGCTGTGGAATTCATTGCTGCAGGATGTTGTGGGGAACAAAGTATAAATGGATTTTTAAAAGGGGCTAGTTAAATGATGGTTTAATACATCCACTAATTCAGGGAGATTTAAAGTTACTGTAAATAGGAAAAGTATGCCAAGGAATTACTACTTTTCCATGTGCTACTTTTCCATTACTACTTTTCCATGTCTTTAAGAATATGCTACTATACGATGGAGGAAATACGCTGGGCCAGGTGGAATGCTGGTCTGATCTTATAGGGTTCATTTTCCTCCACCAGTTGTGGACTAGACTAATTTTAAAGGCAATCTCAAATTTATCTATCAACAAAGCTATATCTGCATGTACAATGTGCATATGCTCTACTGACTGTGGCGTAATTACTTAAATGCTGCATCTCCTGCAGAGGTGGGCCCCTAAAAGGACAGCTATAGTATTTTGGCTTCAACTTCCTCTACRTGTTGTCTTGCATGGTGCAGAAAAAACATTGTCAAGACAGTTCTGTTAAGGCAAACTGCCCATGGGCAATCGCGTTTGTTCTCTGATGCTTATGGAGACACAATCATAGATTACTTAAATCTGGAATGGAATACAGCATTTCTGCTTTCCAGCCAAATGATGCAGGACAAAGAAAATTCCTGATGTACTCTTCCACATGCGTGAGCCACCCAGTGAAAAAAATAAATGGGCTACCAAAGGCTAGAGAGCTACATCAGTTAAATCAATAATGCATTTACCTGTATAATATAGGTTAATGTGTTTAACTGGTTTCATAATTTCTAAATTCTAGAACTTAAACTTTTTTAATGCCCCTTCTCTCTCCCCCTTCTTCCCCCACCCATGTTAGAAGTGCTAGGAGGCAGTTGTGGAAAAGACATCATTTCTTTGGTAGAAGCATCCTTAACTGAGTGTAATTAAACAGAAACCTGATCTGTGAGTCCTTGCCATTTGCAGAAGCACTCAAATTCAGTGATGCGACTGTATAAAGGTGACTGCACCTTCTGGAGTAACTGCTCCTGGTTTCTACAGAGAACTCTCACATGCATTTAATAAGTGTTTTTATTTAGGGAAAAGGGAGTGGGGAAAGGACAGAGAGCTCTTTTGTTTTACTGAGGTGTCAGTACCTAAAACCCATGGACGCAATCTTTATAGCACTAATGTAATGATGCTACCAAGAGTAGCAGAGAAAATCTGTGCTATTTTGCTTAATAGTCTTATAACTTTATTCAGTAAGCAAATCTTGCTGAGAGTCCAGCTTAACTGCAGTGCTGTTAAGTGATTGAAATGTTTAACTCCCCACAGCAATGCCTGGCCTCTTCATGCTCTGTCTATAAAGGAAAATTGTAGGATAATGAGATTTTAACTAAAACAGTAAATCACTAAAATGTTTTAAAGTAGGAGGTTTCTCTCTTGACAAGCTGATGAATTTGGAAAATACACTACAAAATATAAAGCAGATACTCCAAGGGAAAAGAATGGAATCTTAAAACTACAAATTTTCTGTTACTTTTTTTCCTTGGAGTGTTTTCTTTATCTGCAAGGCTTTTGGTATTCCCTACTTCCCAGTTTAGAAGTGCAAAGTATTCATAATGCAAGCTAATATTACACTGGTATTCCTGATGGGAAGGGCCTGTRAAAACAGACACTTCTGATTACATTTCACAACACTTATCTTCTCTGGAAATAGCTGAAGCAATGATGTATTATGTAGATGCATTCTCATGTGTTAATTATAAACTCTAGAGGCCCTTGCTTTTTTTTTTTTTTCCTTCCCCCTTCTACCTGGGTTGCTCTGCCTGTCTTTGCGCGATCTGCTTTTCTCAGTGTACTGTGCTCCGCACCATCGTCCTTCCTACTGCTGCTCATTACTCCCGTGTGCCCAACTCCTCTATTGCTTGCTCTTTATTCTTGGAACAATTCCCGTTTTCAGAATGCCCCCCTCCTTTCACCCTCCTGGGATTAGCCTCCCCTACCTCCTCTCGTTCCTGATTTTGTTGTTTGTTTTTTATTGTATCTGTCAAAGTTCAATTGTAAACTCCTTGTGGCAGGGCTCTGTCATGTGTTTGTAAGGTGATGTGCGCTCTTACAGGACTATCTAAAAATAAATGTGGTATTAAGTTAATCATTGGTTTTCCTTTTGAGGCTGAACATAATAAAGTTATTGCTTGGTTCGTAATGAGGCTGTGTAAGCATGGACATTTTATATGGTATTGTCAGCCAAATTGCTTGGCTGCACTTTGAACAGTTCCTTGCCTTTTTTCTTCTCCAGGCAGGACTTAATGGCCAGATTTCAATTAATCTCTGAGAAAAAGCTTAACTTCTTAATTTTTTTTTATTTAGATAGCAGCTTGAGAAAGAGATGAAGCTTAGTTAATACAGGGCAAGCTGGTATCAAACAATCACAGCTTTAGGCTGAGATGCTACAGAAGAGGTGCTGGGATGTCCATAGGAAGGCTGCATGTAGCAGTTAAACATGCTAAATGTTATGGGGGTTTATTTTTTTATTTTTCCAATCAGAGATAGTCTTTACTACTCTTATCTCTGGAATCACAAAGCAATCTAGCCCTGTTTAGCCATTTTCCTGGCTGTGGCCCTAGGTACTTAAATATGGTACGTATAGGTCATGTAGAAGGATTTTTGTAATCGTCTTCCAATAAATATTTGGCGTTTTCCTTACTACTAAGTGTAGCCCAGACTGATGCAGCTCTTAAGTAGTGTTGAAACTGAAGGAGTGCAAATGCAATAAATCACTGCACGCCCGCAAAACAGAGCGACGTTCTCAGAAAACCGCCTGTCCTCACAAACCGGTCAGTTGGAGACGTCTCCATTATCTGACTGCAGGCTCCAGCCATCCACCAGCTCCTTGCGTTCGCACCCACCGTCGTTTGACATCCCCCCCCCCCCAAAAAAAAAAAAA
>NW_020451304.1:2011924-2039684 GCF_003343035.1 Apteryx rowi
GCGGCTCCGCACCGCGGGGTGCGGGTGCTCCCGGGGGTGGCCGCTGCCGCCGAGGGCCTTGCCTAGGTCCGCGCGTCGAGGGCCGGCTTCCCGGCGCAGGACGCCGGCGGAGAGCCGCTGGCTTTTACCGTGGTTGGGTTTTTTGTTTTGTTTTGTTTCGTTTTTCCTTTTTYTGTACTGGTTTCCACAGGGTCGGGAGGCAGCAGCGTTGGGGGTCTTGCCTCCCCTCCCGTTGTAAAGGGGCCTAATGAGGAGCCTGCTTTTTATTCCCCCTCCTTCCCCCCCCCCCACTATGTAATTTCTACCTAGAAAATCAAGGAGGAACAAATGTGACAGAAGTAAAATAGCTCCACGATTTTTCCTTGTGAGGAAGCCTCACCTTTTAGTTCTTTGCTGTCTCCGAGTCTCCTGTGGTTGGTGTCCCATGATGGGGAAGAAGAGGAAGAAGGCAGGGGCTGGACAAACTGTCCCAAGCGTGTGTGTAAACTATTAGTCACATCGCTTTATGCGGTCTTTCTTTCGGTTCCTTCATCCACCTCAGTGTTGTATGCTCTTTTGGACCAGTGCACCTTGGCTAGATGTCTTTGAGCTGTACATATTACTGCTCATATTTGCTTCTTGAATCCTTAAGCTTAACTTAAAGATTCAGTTTACATTTTATTTTATTAAGCGCATTCTGTCCTTTTAAACTTCTTTTGATTGACAGAAGAGGTGGTTTTTTTTTTCCCCTTCTCCCTTTTCCTGGTGGAAGATAGCTGTGATCTCAGTGATAAAGTAGGTTTTCAGATCTTTGCTTCAGGCACATTTACCTAAGTGACAGTGTCGTCCTGTTGGCAATTACTTTGCCAGATCATGGAGCATGGCATGGATCTAAAGATTAGAACTCTGCTGAGGGTTGCACTGGTCCTTGTAGTTACCTTTCATCATGATTCCCCCCCCCCCCCCAAATCCTTAAACTCTTGCTATTTTTATCCAGCAGTGGGGGTATAGAATTTAACAGCAGCAGCAGAGCTGGTCTCTGTAACATAGAGACACCATTACCTTTTGGACCGCTAAGCTGTGTAACAAACAGAAACACAGGATAAATGCTCAGTTTTAGATGCGTGAAAAGCTACTAAACTTGTTCTTCTATAACCTCTATTTTGTTGATATTTTTCTGTGATTATAGTTGGTAGATGTGCTTTTTCTCTTATGGCAACTGTTTTATTTCTGTTCAAGTTCAGCTATATGTTTCATGATTCTAATTACAGTTTCAATCTTGCCTAGTGCTGCAGTAAAGCTCGCTTGCCAGTGAGCTCTACTACCTACAGCGCATCTCATAAAGGTGGGAGCATCATTTACTTTGCATACTTTCTGAAGTCTGAAAATTCAAAGTTCCTTCTTATGAGGATGATTTCCAAAAATCATTTTACTTGGTATTCTCATCACAGCAGCATATCTAACTGATCTTTCACACTGCCTGTTCCAGAAATAAAATATAAAGAATAAACATGAAGACCAATGGGCAAAAGACAAGAATTATTACATTTGTTTCTTTTTACTGACTTTGATTTCTATTTTCAGAAGGCCCAACAAACCTCTTGTGCCTTGTCATTAGCTCTATTGTACTATTTTCCCCCCCCCCTTCCCCTTCTTTGTGTCTGTTAAAGGATATGCGGCTCTAAGGGCAGTCAAAGTTGCAAAATCAGTCAAAGAATTTACTTTTATTTTTGATTTCTTGGGATTTCCAGCTAGTTCTAGCAGTTGCATATTCTGAGTTGTGTCATCGTCTTGGTTCTTGTATAAATCTTCTTCAATGTTGTATGTAAAAGTTGCCGGTTTTACATGCTACTTGAGACTGTTTTTGACTAAATCTCATGTTCCAGTAAGCAGTTGTTAAGGCATTTAGAAACTACTTGTTTTGGTGTGACTTGGATAGTAAGACATTCATTATTAYTGTTTCATTGGTTCTGGGTGCCTCAACAGTACATGCAGGTACCTTGCTGCCTACCTAATGTAAGTGGTAAAAATATAAATAACTGTATGGCATATGAGGAGATTATTCTTCCATCTCTGTGACCCCTTGTTACATCCTCCCTAGTAAACCAAACAGGTATTATCTCTTCCATAGGTGTTTTAGGAGACATTACAGAAACAGAGCAATATAACAAAAGTCCTGTGTCAAATCTTTCGTTGACAGACAATCTGTACAATCCGTCTTTTCTCTGAAGCTTCTCCTACTGATGGTTACGCAGCAATAGCTTTTGTTTAATGCTTTCATTTGATGCCCTATCAGTCTTTCAGAATTATCTTTCATTTCTACCTATCCTTGCTACAGATAAGCTGCAGTTTGTCCCTTTTTGTTTCGTTTTGTTTTGATTGCAGGGTTTCTAAATGCTGGTTGAGATCTTGCATTGTCTCCCTATTTTGATTTAAACTGCATTGGGAGACCTTGAGGAGAATCTGAGTGTAGAGACTCACTTCCCTTTCCTGTGAAGTGACGATAATGACACTGACCTTCTCTGCAGCTCTACTTCCCTTTGCTGTCATTTGAGGCAGATTTTAATCTAGGAGACATCTTAAGCATTCTTCAGTATTTTTGGGCCTTTGATTTGACAGGCAACCACATCATATAATTTCTTATCATCTAATCAAGTTCTGTCCCAAAGTTGCGAGTCTTTGTTCCCATTACTAGTTCTGAGAGGCTTTTCCTCTCTACCCTCTTGAGTTGTTTTCTCTCCTCCTTCCTTATCACTTGACTACCTATAAATACTAGTCAACCCCCACATTCTTTGTTTGCTAGGCTAAATGGA
Organism: Apteryx rowi; assembly: GCF_003343035.1. Lineage (NCBI taxonomy): Eukaryota > Metazoa > Chordata > Aves > Apterygiformes > Apterygidae > Apteryx > Apteryx rowi. The sequence goes on from NW_020451304.1 coordinate 2,014,717, forward strand.
TTGTAAACTATTTCACTTCTTTCTGTTTCTGTGAAAACCCAACCACATGATAATATTTAGATCTATTGCCTTCTACCTTCTTAATCAGAATTTCATTAGCTTAAATCAATCTTTGTATGCCAAGTCTTCTAAAGGAAATACTTGAACTCAATTYCAAACCCACTGTTTCTTCCCTGATACTGTCTTTCATCTTTACTTGTCATTCTATCCCTCTTTGGTTCTTAYTGCAGTTTTATCCTGGACCAGTTAACTAACCTGATGTCATGTTTGATGGCATAGTCTGCCTGTGGTAAACCATTTTTCCATTTTTGTTCTCCCCTATATAAGGAATACTACACTGAATTGGACCAAAGGTCCTTTTCCACCTTGCCTTCTAGCAGATTTTTTAGGAAACAATATATAAATACTGAATAGAATGATCTTCAGCGTATCTTTCCAGTAAGTGGCATATAGACTTCCATGAATTGATCGTATCCCTTTTTAAAATTGCTTATGCTTCTCATGTTTGGCAAGGAATCCCATAACTTAATTATGCGTGATGTAAAGAAGTACTCTTGACTTGTTTTTTGTCTGCTGCCTAATGATTTTTATTATGCCCCAACAGTTGTTCTGTTGTAAGAAATAATCATTGTTCTTTTCCCCATTCACTCATTCACACCATTCATGACTCTGTAAAGTGCTGCTGTATCTTAACCCTTTAGCTGTCTTTTGTTCCAAGCTGAAGAGCCCAGTCTAACTATTTTCTTCTCACAAAGAAGCTTTTTCTTACCTCTGATCATATTTGTTACCCTTTTCTAACTGTTCTGTATCCTCTTTGAGACAGTGACCAGAACTRTATAAGGTATTCAAGACATTGATGCATAAGAGATTCTACAATGGCGTAACTAATATATATGTTTTTTGTTTATATTCAGTGGCAGTTCAAAAATAAATACAACATCAGAACACAGAACTGATGTTTCTAGATGCTTTTCCATACAGACACCAAGATATTTGCTCGTGACAGCTAATTTAGGACTCGTTACCCCATGTGTTTGGGGAAACTGAGTGCCTGTAATGCATTATTCTGCTTTACTGACACCAAACTTCATCTGCAGTTCTCAGTAGTTCTTCCTGCAGTATTTTGCAGCCAACATAAAGCTTTGCTGTCATAAGTAATCTTGCATAATCTGTAAACTTTTGCCTCTCTTACAGTTTGTCCTTGTGGTGTCTTGCTGGTAACATTCCTCTAGTGTAGGGAAAAAAATTTCACCATTATTGCTTTTTCTTTTCTTTTTTTTAACTGATTGTTAATCCTTAATAAAGGTGACTTTCCTCTTATCCCGTAATATCTTCATTTCTTTGAGAYTTATTAGTGAAATTCTTCAAAGTCTAAGTACACTGTATAAACCAATCATCCTTTTCTGTGTTAGATCTGAGGTGTGAGTTTGTTTTTCGGAGAGCCACCTTGACTGTAAATGTGACTGTATCACATTTATTCATGTGTCTAGCAGTTTGTTGTACTTTCTTGCTATAGAAGTTATACTGACTTGTCTGTAGTTTCTTGGTCACCAAAAAACTTTTTGAACACAGTTTTGTTGGTTTTGGGTTTTTTTCCCCCCATTTTGATGGGACTGTTTTGGGAATATTTCTGTAAAGCTTTGTACATCTTTAAAAAAACTCTTACAAACTTCCCTTAATAGAACAAATTGCTTTTCATTGTATTTGCTATGTGTCATTGTATTTGCTATGTGTCAGCTCTAAGTACTGTCTCTCACTTCACAGGATTATTGAAGTTCTTAGTGTTTTTAATATGGTTCTTCATGCCAGTCTAGGTAATTACTACTGCTGAACTATGAAAGGTCTTTTCTCCCCGCAAAAAGCATAAGCACACTGAGCTTTTGGGGGCTTGCATCCACAGTAGCTGTATCCATTTCGTATCTGTATCTTGCTTTGGTTCCCTGATTTAACATCATCCTTGCTGAAAGCAGAGGTAGAATACATATTTAGTTTTGGGAACATAGGTAATATTTTTAAAAGCCTTAACAAGCCTGCATCTTTATCACTTCTTAAATTTTTGAAAGGACAAGAATAAAACTAAATCTCAGTGTGGCTTCTGGCAGTTTTTGCTCTATAGTCCAGTCAGTTGAATCTAGAAGGCAATAAGGAAACCACAGCATGAAACCAGTGACTCATTTATAGAAATGGCAACTCCTTCTTTCTCAGTCAGCTGCATATAGCTCCTCTATTTAGAGTTGCTTCCGACCGGATAGGACACATAGCCACACATCATAGCAATATGTATTTATCTCAGATTACTACAAAATTGCTGAAGTACATAACAACGCTCTACAACAACTTGTCAAGAAATAAGATGAGATTATTGAGGATAATATATTGAGAAAGAACGTACAACTATCTGGATACTGTGTATGTTCCTAGCCTGGGAAGATATTACCAATAAGGCTCTATGATAATATTATAGTTTTAGTTTAAGATTGCAATTAAGCTATATCACGCATAGATTCTCTTTGAGGCTATTATACAAATAGTTTTGGGACTAAAGAGCAAGTGCTAGGGATGCTTGCACTAGATGGAAAGGAGATTGAGGGGAAAGGAAAGCTGTGTAGCTGTTGCTGTGAGGAATGTGTCATCTAAGTTTTGCAACTGCAGGGGCGTTTGTTAACTTTCTGTTCTGTTTCTGTATTCTCTTTCAGTCGTGTTATCCTGCCTGTGTCTGTGGAGGAGGTAAGTCCTTTTCCTGTTGCTTCCTTCCTTTCGGACTGTAAATGATCAAAACGGTTTGTTTGAACAAAAACTGGAAAATGCAAAGGAAGGATACAGCTGTCTTCAGGAACCCTGTGTGCTCTCACTCAGTCACTGTCAGTTTGGCCAAATAATCTAATTTCTGTAAGCCTCAGGATACTGATACCCTCCTGTAAAGTGCTTTCAGATGTGTTAATGACAAATCTCGGCTTGTCAGGCTGTTCTAAAATTCAATTTCCTTCTGGTTAACACTATTGTTCTTTTTTCTTTTTTTTTTTTTCTTTTCGATCATAAGGAGGAAGCTTTAATACAAATTTAAGTTATCCTTAATCTGTATTTTCTTAGAATTCTTTTGTTACTGTTTGTCTAAGAGTTTAAAACAATTTCTTTTGATTTATGAGGCTGGTATAGCAAAGCAAAGATTATATAGGTGCTTCCTAGGAATTTTTAAGACCTGTCTTCTCTAGATCTTGCCAAAAGAAAACTTTCTTGTCATTTAGGTGAAGGAGTTTGTAATGGAGATAGTGATTTTGATTGCTCGGCTGGCCATGGAGTAGCTGTGCGGAGTCTGTAGCTGATTCCTTGCTGTCTTCCCTGGGGGTTGCATCTTACCTTTCTTTCCTCCCTTTTTCTTAACAGCCTTCCCTTCTGCACTGACCACCTTCTGCAGAGAATCTGACCATGTAAATGTTTTTCTAATTGCCTATGTTCCTACTAGGAAGGTAGCTGAGAAACTGGAACGACTGAGTCTATGTCACTGCTGTGGTAGCTTGCCTCTTCTGGATGTATTTTTGGTTGTGGTCCTTGACTGTAAGTCTTCAGTTTGAGAGCTCTGGTCAAGGGTTTGTTCTAACTCTTAGGGGGAGCTGTGAGGATAGGACTCTTGTTCATTTTTCTTTCCCCTGAATATAGCAGCTACTGTGGCATAGACAATGGTGAGATGGATCATGGCAGCACTGTTTTAAGCATATCATTTTGATAACTTTGTACTTTTTTGAGAGAAGACACTTTGGAACTTGGTGTGGTATATGCCTGTAGCCATGGGTCTGGCTAATAAAAGAAGAGCAATGCCTAAGCATTGAGTTCCTTGTTCCTGTGGATCAGCCAGTTGTGACGTGCATCACGTGCTGACGGCAGKCCTAGGCCTCTGTTCAGATGGTGATTTTAGGCCTCTGTGCTATATTGGTGCAGGAAGGAGAGTTGTTAATGCCAAAAGGCTGTTGCTTGCTCCTTACCTGTAGCTTATATGCTTTCTGCATGAAACTGTTTCAAGCAGTTTTAACCAAAATCTGACTAAAGTATTAGAGTAGGTATGCTTAGATCTTTTATTCTGCCTGAGTGCTGCCTGTGTGAGGAAGTTCTTGACAAAGAAAGAACTAACAGGATAAGCCTTAGCAAGTAAGTAAAAGATGCAAACTTGCAAGTAGCAGGGGAAGTGTTTGCAAAAGCTATGACTACATGTTAGGGTGCTCCAGAACTCAGTAAAGGGAAGACCTTAGCCTGAATAGCAGAAGCCCTACCTTATAATGAGATGCCTCAAGGTATCAAGCTGTGTTAAGGGAAAGTCAAAGCATCAGTATACGGATTGTTTCTTTGAGGCAGTTAGACTGGWTGAAACCCAGCACAGGGGTTTTCTAAGTTCTCTGATACTAGGATTAACCTTCATCCACTCAAAGTGAGTCCCTTGCTATGCTCTTTTCCCTCCCTGAYTGGCTGTTCAGTGCCAGGCATGTTTTGAGCCTTGTGTATAGGCTGCCTGTGTGGAAAATTGAGGTTTTGGGCAATACATAAATCTGTCACACTCTAGCCACTTCCTTGTTGGAGGATGCCCTGCAGTCATCTGTTCAAGAAGGTGTATTTCTTTACTCTGGATCCAGGGAGTTCCAAAGAGTAGAGTAACTTACTGAAAAGTCTATAAAGTGAAGAGCAAATAAACATAACTAGAAGAGAAGAAAATACTAGAGAAAACACCTTAAGAATGCACTTAGATATGGGAAGACCACCAACCTGACCAAWCTTAATTCCTCCCCAAACCTGCGTATCATCACAGCGTCTCTTGAATTATGTCCCTTGTCAAGGGTAGTACATTTCAAGATACACTTCCCTAAGCAGGAGGGGTTCTTKCCTTCACTTAGCTTTGCATACGTACTTATGTGATTTGGTAGCTTTAAAGGTACGCTAAGAGGAGGGGTTATCGTGGCTTAGTATTGAGTGGAAGAGTGACTACTGCCTTGGGTTTATGCATTGCTTCATCCTCCTTCCTGCGTGGAGGAATGCTGACCCATCTGAGCATCACTTTGCCACTAGTCTGTGCTTGTCTGTACTACAAAACAGCTGTTAAAACTTGGTTGCTTTCAGTGATTCCTTCATACACAAAACTCTAAATAGGGCTGTGGAGGGCTGGTAGTAGCTCTTGACCATGTAGCTGCTTATTAATCATCTGGGACACAATAGGGGGTGGGGGGAGGGCAGCTTCTAATTTAACTTTACATGAGGAAATTTTGCTTGAAAGACCTGAGAGTTTGCATCTTAAGCAGGCAATTTGTTGCCACAAGTCTGGTGCCAATGCATAACGTATAGAATGAAATTAAATTGTGTCTTTGAAGCATTGTAGTAGGGCTGAGGGAAGTCTTCTRTGTCATTATGTGATATGCCAGGGATTCTGTGTTCAGTTTCTTCACCCCTAACAAATGGAGCTTAATCAGTAGTAAGAAATTCAAGAGGAAACAAATGATCAGGAAGATAGTGGGGAGATGTGACTTAATGCGTAAAGAGCTCAACACTGAATAGCTTAGCCAAGTAACTGCTGAGATGAGAACAAAACAGTGGAGGAGAAGCCGTAGTGATGACTAAAATTTGAAGGCTGGGATGTAGGAGTTAGACTGTAGCAGACTGCCTTCTACAAAGAAACTCTACCAAAATGCGTTCCTGCTTAGGGCATACTGCAGGCTGCACTCCTGCACTGTTTTATCCATCCTTGCACTGYAAGAAACAACAAAAAGAACCAACTTGGTGTATCTTAGGTGTACTAACCTTTGCTCTTGTAGTCTCTGACTGCATTGCGTTGCACAGTGTCACCTTTGAGAGCATGGACTTGAGCTGCTGTGTGGGTGTCTCACCAGCTGCCGCTTTGAAATGCTGGTATGGATTAGAGCTGTGTGTACACATTCTGTGCTGCCTCTTTGTTCCTCTCACATGGGAAGGAGCTTGCCAAACACAAAGGACTCTTATTTATTAATTGTGTTCAAAGCTGCTTTCAGGAAAATAACTGTTCTTGAAGGAGATGGCTACATTGAAATGAGGCCTTCTGAATTAAATTTGGTGTAATAAAGGTAGGCTGTCTGCTTTATAAAAGATGTTGTGACAGATCGAGAGGGGTAGCTGCCTGCAGAAGAGAAGAAGTTTTCAGGAGCTCTCAGGACTGCAAGGATAGATCTGTCTGCTCTAGACTTCATGGGCACAGAATCTATTTTTCTGTTAGCATCTGCCTGCGAAAGTTATGGGATCTGTTCATTGGGGCAGTTTTATTTGGGCCTTTTCCTCTTTTATCAATGCGATTAAAGGATCAGAAATAACAGGAAAGATTAAATGGTGAAGATGCCAAACCAAAGGGCTTATCCTCTTAGTGTCCGAACTTTGACCCACATATTTAAAAGGGGAAATGGAATGAATGAGAGGCTGCTACTAGAGGAATTAGTTTGTACCTCTGGAGGCCTGTCCTGCAACTTGCTGCACAGCCATCAAAGGCATTCAGTCCTCCCCTCTAATGATGTGGTTGCCAAACTCATGATGTGTTCTCTTCTGTATGAGTGCATGTGCGTGGCTTTTACTCTATTAAATCAGCTTGCTCCAAAAATTTCGCAACTCCATGTTTTGCTCTTCTGGAGGGAGGCAAGTATTCTGTTTTGTATGGGTCATCTGTAGGTAGTCATGAGGAAAGCAATATAGTGTATGAAATGTCAGGAGGCAGAGAGTTGTATTGCAGCCTAAAATCCAGTCTGAAACCCAATCTGCTGGTGACAGTGCAGGAACTGTCCAGCTACGCGAATGGTGCTTGTATAACCTGGGCCAGTACCTTCTGGAGTGATCCAGCAGAGCTGTTGCTCTTCACTAGGAGGTCGTCTGTAGATTACTTTTACTGTAGATTGCTTTTACTGGGTGGGTGCTTTTCTGCAGGGGTGGTCTAACAGGTAGTCAGACTTACTTAATATGGCTCTGTGGTGAACCTGTGACTGTACAGAGCACTCGTTTAAGTCCCTCTGGTATGCTCTTAGCCCTGCCCCAGAATGAGACCAGGACATCTAGCCTTGCACCTTTGCCGCAGCATCTGTGCTCCCAATGTCAATACATGTTTTCTTGAAAATATGGCCATTGTTAGCACCAGATGGTATAAAAAACCATAGGACTTGGGTTCTGTTTTTATTTTGGATGCTCTGACAACAAAATTTAACTACTCTAGAAATCTTCCTTCATTGCTGGAGATGTGCCAGCAGAGTCTTGTATTTCTGGGTTGCCAGCTCTGAGCAGTACTCCACTTTTCCAGCCTGGATTTCAGTGTAGGGAGTGCTGAGTTCTCCCTATTCCTGATTTTGATGCACAGTCCTRTGCTGGTGAAAAGGAAGAAGGCCTAAGCAATATTCCATTGCTTTGTAGTTTGAGTTCTGCTTATGGGGTTTCTTTGTATTTATTTATTTGTTTATTTAGTCATTGCCCTTCTGATGCCTGACACTTTCCGAATTACCTTGTCAGGCTTTCCAAGCAGCCTTTCTCTGCATTGCCTTCAGCAGCAGTTTTTGTTTTTGTCGCTTTCACTTCAGAAAACTATTGTACTCTGCCACACTTTGGACACTTCCTCTTGACCGAGTGCTTTAACTTTGTCCTCAAACCTCTTCTGATCTCTAACTTTGCTTCAAAGAGGCCTGCGTTAATTTTCTTCATTTGATCATGTTTCTGTCAAGCTCTGCATCCACTTTTTCACTTCCAGAGGCAAGAGTATATTGGTCTTTACATCTCCTGCAGAGAAGATTGTTCTCTTTTGCCCATATACTTGATTTTGCTCTGCTTTTACTTGTGAAATATTTGGGAGAAACTTMTTATGAAAGAGATTGTATGGAATGAAATAATGTGGGTGATTCCTGGGGGCTAATGCTGCTAAGTGAGTCTCTGCAAGAGACTGAAAAATGATCTTAAAAGTAAGAATTTTACTGTATGCTGAAATGCTGTGCTTTCCCTGTTAGTGGTTTAATGCTTGTGGCTAAGAGGAGGTATGGTATGGCAGTCTGCCCAAAGTCAAAAAAAAAAAAAAAAAGGGTTAGTTGGATAAGCTTAGGTTTGGRCTATGAATAATTCTTTTCAGGCAGAGGATAGGAAAAATAGTAGGAATAGGGGGGACAACATGGGCCAGCTGGCCCTCTGGGATGATAGTTTATTCGGTTATTTCATTTAAGTAAAGTTTTAAGAATGGATTTAGATGTGGGGAAGTAAAACATGATTTGGAATTGGATAAAGACAGTTGAAGGAAGAAGGGCTTGGTTGGGAAGGACCTGAGAGAGCAGAGTTTGAACTAGATTCAGAAGGAAAATGGAAGTTCAGTGAAGAAAATGGCCTAATGTGACTGTAGTGTTAATTTTGGCAAGAGAGGTTTAACCATGTTAGCATATGTTGTAAAGACTAAGACGGGTAGTTTCACTACATTCAGCCTCTAGAGGTAACAGCATTTAATTGAAAAGCCTACTAGTGCAAATACTCTTATCTACAAGGTTCTACGTTAGTTATTTTGAACTGCATTGTGGGGATGCTCATCTTTGACTGTAATGGGCTTCTAAGCTTTGCCCATCCAACAGATGTTTCTCAGACCACTTAAATTAGGTGGTGTAAGTATCYTCTATCTCCTGCCTCCCTCTTCTGTTTCTTCCTGCGTGCCCCTCTCCCCCCAGTTTATCAAAAACTTCTTGTGAAAGTCTTTGGGATTCTTCCGCATAAAGTACTGTATGCTTATTAATTTAGAACTGGCAGTGTGTTTGACCTGAACAACTGGGCCATCTGTGTGCCAAAAAGAGTGAATAACAATGAATTTTGCTACTGCACAGCTGATGTCTCCTGGATGCGCTCTAAATGTCGTCCTAACAATCCTTTCATCTTTTTACTTTCTCCTGAATTTGTCTTGGTTTTGAGCTTGAGATCTAAGGGTTAAAGATAGCTATGCTGTTGGCCATGCTTTCCTCCTACCACTCAAGCTTTCTATATCAAAATGAAATTAAATGAGCTGCTTATCTGGACACAGAAGTGGATATTGTTTTCCCATCTTCTCCCCAGATAATAAATTTACCCTTGGCTTCTTTTGGTAAAATTATTATAACTTTTGCTAAATTACAGCTATCACAGTAATACATCTTTAACTTCTTTAGTATCAAGTGGGACAGCTGTATTCTGTGGCAGAAGCTAGTAAAAACGAAACTGGTGGAGGTGAAGGAGTGGAGGTCCTGGTGAATGAACCCTACGAAAGAGATGGAGAGCGTGGGCAGTACACACACAAGATCTACCACTTACAGAGGTATGTGAAGCATCCCATTTCCAGAGGCAGACAGTGTTAAAAGGCAAGCAGAGCCGGAGAAAGATGGAATGGGATTGCAGCAACTGTGTAAATCACAGATTATGAAAAGTCTGAAAGACACGGAGTTAAGACAAGAACTACAGCAGCTGGTGCACAGAACAGCTTGAAGTGAGCATCACTGGAATGCCCATCTGCCCCCCTCAGTGTGGCTGTTGCCCCAAGAAAATCTGGCTCTGAGCTCTTTTCAAAGCAAATATAATGCTGTTACCCAGTATTTTGATACTTGAATTTCACTATAAAGCGAAATGCCTCCTAGATTTCAACCTGTGTTCATCCTGTATTTTTTTCTTCTTTTTTTTTTTTTCTTTTCCCATTTATAATTACGTAAAGAAGGCTTAGCTGAGCCTGTCCACATTCAACAGTCTCTGGAAATGGTAGTTTTGGTGGGGGTGGGGGGTACCCCACCAATACCACCAACACGTGTGTATCACTAAGGTCTGCATTTCAGGTGCTGGTCTGTCTTTCTCGGAGTGCCTAGGCCATAGCCCTTGCTACATGCACTTCTCATTGATACTTATGCCTTTCTTCCTGTTCCCAAATTCTGCAGCAAAGTGCCAACATTTGTGAGAATGCTGGCCCCAGAAGGAGCTCTGAATATACACGAAAAAGCATGGAATGCCTATCCCTACTGCAGAACTGGTGAGTGTGTGGGAAAGGGCTGTGGATCGCTGGCTTTTTGGTCTCTCTTTCGGGGAGTAGGAGGGGAGAAGGAAGGAGGCAAGCAGAAGGGAAGATGTTTCAACTCTTATCTTAGATTTCTGTTCTCGAAGCCCTTCCTGTGGCTCAGAAAAAGCAAAATCTAGTGCTGTGGAGTTAAAAGAAATTTCCTTGTCTGATGCGCTGCTAATGAGTAATAGCTTATGCGCAGTCAATGGGGATTGGAGAAGAGGATGGCAATCCTACTGAAGAAAGATGTGCAGTGCTAGTGAAATTAATAGGTGAGGGATGCCCTTACGTACTCAAGTGCGGCATAATTTGAAGAAATTTTGAAGAAGTGAGGGGGAAATAGGGAAGATACTGGTTGCCTCTTACTTCATGCAGTTTGAAGGGAGTAGCAGTGTTGTGATTGATATTTACTCAGTTGTGGGATCCAAAGTTAGTGAAGCTTGAACAGATAATGCTGCTGTGGCTTCTGGGGTGGTGGGAAATGGTGGCTTGACACAAATATCAAAATCACAGCCAACAAGTGTGAAGTGAATCTGTTTGTAAACTCTGGACTGAGGCTCTGAAGGCTGTGCAAAGTGATGAAATAACATCAAACTCATTTTCTGCTGCTGTGAGGAATGTTTAATATCTATTTATTCACTGAGGTTATCGGCCACAATGTTTCATCACTACTGTTTTTCTGGTCTTTGTTGCTGTAGGAACTGCAGCTTTGACTTTGCCTCCAAATTTGTGCAGTATTTTTGGCTGCCTTTTATGCTGTTTGTATCTTTGAAAGATACATTTTTTGCTATTTGGCAGAAGTACAATTGCTATGGGAACTATAAACTTAAATTCCAACTGTTCTTGAAACTCAATATAGAAAAACTAAATTTTCAACAGAATTTACTTAAGATAACTTTAAGTGGAGTATTTTAAAAGGAGGGAAAAGCTTTGCAGTGAGGGAGGATAATATTACTTCAGTATGTGAAACTGCATGTGTTAATGGTAGTGGCATGGATATTTCAAATGTACAGAGTTCAGATACTGCCATCATCAACTAAAGAATAAGTTTTTAATGTGTCATTAATCACTCAAGATGCTGAAACCAGAACTTATTTACAGCCTAGCTTTCTCATTTTTATGTAGTTTTCTTTTTGAGTATCAGTTGCATATCAATTGGGCAGTAATATCTAGTTTGTTTCATGCTAGGAACACTGAACTGGTTTAGACACAAATGATTCTTTTTCTCATTCCTTAAATTGTGGAAACAGATCTAAGTTGACTCCATTAGATTTTGTTAGACAATGCCTAGGAATATCTTCCTCCTCCTTTTTTCCTCTCTGCCAATGTCTGGAACAAAGGCATGGAGTTTTCTCGCTTTTAGTGGCTTACTCTTCAATTACACACTGCTAAAATTCCACTTAAGTGGGAAAAAATGCAATAACAAAATCAAGTATAAGACTTTCTGGCACAATCAATAAAACTTCAGATTTTGGTATGCTAGAAATGGCATATTGAAAAAAAAAAATCCTCAACTGTAATAAACCTAACATAATTTGAGATAGAAACTGTATTGTTGTGGGGGTTGGAGCAGAAGGCAGTTTCTGTGCGGAGGCTGACAAATCTGTTTACAGAATCTGCCAGCCTGACATGAATCAAGAAATGCTCAGAAATGTTGCTGAAACCTTCACTTGCTAGTACTGGGCAGGAGGGAAGAACTCATGTGTCTGGTAGGCTGCCTTGCTGGATTATCATTTTACACTGAGACGAGTTCAGGTGTTTAGGTCGTCAGTGAAAGACTTGGGTGGCCTCAAGTGAATCTTTCTGTGCAACACAAAACACCGCAGTGGCTTGCAGTGGCTGGCATGGCTTTCAGCCCTCTTACTAGCGCTGAAACTTAGGAGCAGGGGATGCAGTAAGAACTAAACCTGGTTCGACTGTGCAGGAGTTAGTGGTACTCCTGCCAGTGTCTTCCTATATTTAGGTGATATTAGTATACTTTCTTACACAACAGCTATTACACAGAGCCTTTTAAGTTTGGATAAAACAGTCTGTTTAGTTGTGCAGCACAGCATTTCTTTAATATACAAGATATAGTGATCATCCTTACATTTTCATGTCTCCTGAAAAGCTAAATTATTACTTTAATATGCATATTATACACACCATTATCAAAGAAGTACTGCAGATAGAGGAACTGAAATGCCTAGCTTGAAACTGCCTGCAATTATGCACACTTACGCTATAGTATGTTGTTTTATGTACTTTAAGTGGAAGCCTTGCTTTGTTCATTAGAGRGTATGAATCGTAAATGAGGTTGTTGCTTGTGTGCATGTACAACTTCTACAGTAAAAATGAAGTGAGGATTGCCTGATAGTTATAACCATGGGCTGGTGCCAAGGAGAACAGCATTCTTAGCTCTTTGCTTTTGCAGTCTGACTTGGATATTAATGTCATTTAAATGCTTTCAAAAAAGCAATTTGTTGTGTGTTCCACTCTTCTGGGTGTCAGCATGAGATGCCTGTGGCCAAATGTCAAGAAACTGAGAAGTTAAAACTGTAGCTGAAATGTGTAGGAGTTGCTGCTGTAACACCTCAAGTTCAGGCCCCAATTTATAACAAGCTGAGCATCTAACTTTTAATAGGCTTTTCTAAAGAGATTAGTTTGTTTCTTTTACAATTGAAGAATCTTCTCCATAGGAAGGTGAATGAACCTGTTTTAAGGCAGCTGCTATTATGGTGCATAGTCATGGAAAAGCACTTTGTCATGGGAAGGTGGGAAGGCTCTAGTTTATAATTATTGCTGGCTTACCCAGTATTTCATGTGGACTAGTAGGAAAGAAACTCCTTGCAGAAAAGAATGAAATGTTCTTTGAGATGGAATTCAGCCTTTTAAAAAACAGCCTAGGCTCTGCTTGCTTCCACTCTCCCCCCTTCCCCCACAAACCCATGTCAGTCTAAATAATTAGCCCTCTGTAAAAAGTAATTTTCAAGCTGTTAGGGGTTTAGACACTAGTCTACTAGACTACTTAGACTACTAAGGCCCTGCAGCAGGCAATTAAAGCAGTTGGTTTTGCATGATAGGTGTTAAGGGATGGTTCTGTCCACAGGATGTTGGGTTGGAATTTCACAAATGTTGATAATACCTTTAAAATAAAATTGCTTCTTCGTGAAGCCCTCCTGTTAAATTTTAGAGTTAAACTTTGCTGGTTTGTTCTAGCTCCACAAACATCCTTATTCTTCATCTAGAATCGCTAACGTACTCTGAAGGCTCAGGTAGAACTGATGCCGACTGTTATAGGATCTTTAATTGCTTTTCTGTGTTGAATAATTGAGCCTTACTATCCAGGGAGTTTAGTTACCAGGAGCAGTAGAGATGCAGAGGGTCTGGTTACTGCATGCAGGAGTGATGAGGTCTGCACTGGCCTGAAATCCAGCATGTGTTTGCTTCAGAACTATGGAGAGGTTCTTATCTGCAAGCTGAGAAAGGATTGGTAAAATGCCGCCAGCTGAACAAACTTATTCCATCTTCTCATCCAGCTGGCTGGAGTCCAGAGAGCAGAAGTGGCAGTACATAATTAATTGCTGCTCCTCTGGGTTTCTCCAGTTCTGAGAATTTCCAGAGGAGAATGGGGTGAAGTTAGCTATTTTTAACAGACTTCTAGGGTTTCTTTCTTCAGTAATATCAGCAGCTCCCTGGGAAGCTGAAATTGTCCCTGTTCTGCTGRTAGTGGGAGGAGGTTGATGGTTGCTATACCTTCTTTTTTCACTAAAGTACTGTATCTCTTTCTTTTCATGTGTCGATTTCTTGGACCAGTTATTACAGTAAGTATTGTTTTTACTGATGATCTGTGGAAGCATGTGTGATGTCTGAAATAAAGCATTCTGGGTATAGAGACTAGCATGAGCTAAAGGCATTGTAGCTTTTGCTGTTGTRAGATCATGTAGATTAAACTTCAAGTCCCTTATCACCTGCACCACCTCCGCAAACACCTTATAACGAGGGACAGAGATCTTTTACTGCAGCAGTGCTCAGCTTTACACATGTTGGAATGTACCATTGCCCAGCTAAACAGATTAAAAGAAAGTTCATTTCATTATGTCCCTCTGAGTAATTTGCCTTCTGAATTTGATATTTCCTTTTTACATGCCGAGTGTTTCACTGGCTTGTGCTTTTGTTTCTACTACCTTGAGGGAGGATAGGGTTACCTTTGGAAGTCCTCTTCTACCTACAGTAATAACTGGAAATGGAAAGGTTTTTTGCTTACTTGGCAGAACTATGCTCCTTTTCCCTTCCCAGTGCAAAAGATATCAACACACCAATTTGATACTGTTTTTCATTTGAAGAGTTGCATCCAAACATGTATGCAGTGCTAGATGAATATTCTCCTTGAAAAGCCAATTTCTGCATATTTACCATATGTTACCCCTTCTAAATTCTAAATAGTGGCAGACTTTCTTCTTTAGGCTCTCCTCCTCACGCATTTCACTAAAACAATGGAACTTAACTTTTTTCAGTGAACAGCTCATGGTTTATTTGATCTTGTGTACTTAATGATCAAATAACTTTTCTAAAAGCAACCCCGTGTTTACAGATAAATCTGAAGTTCCCTCAAAACCCAATCAAGTTATAATGGTCAGCTTTGAGCTGACTTTCCTACTGCTTATCTAGCTAATAAGAAGATAAATTCTATTTCCAAAGAATAACAAGAAGCTTTATTTCGATAACAGAATGAGTATATGAAGGATGATTTCCTGATCAAAATTGAAACCTGGCATAAATCAGATCTTGGAATGCAAGAGAATGTAAGTACTTCTGTCACATATTTTATCCATCTCTTTAATGCCACAAAACTGCTTTCCTTGCTAGTTTAGAGAACTGCTGTGCAAAACTCTTTCTTTATTCTCAGTGTTCCAGGATTCAAAATGTTTATTTCACTAGCAAGGCAGAGACTCTGCCTGGTAAAAATTCCTCCCATTGGCTCCTCATATATGCTAAATAGAATTGTCCCCAAAACGCTCATGCTGCTTGAGCACCTTTGTTTCTTTAGAAAATCTCATATTGTGCTTTACTATGGTATGTCCTGTGTGTATGTGGAAGGGGAGTAGTGGGTGTCTGCATCTCCATCTGTTTTTTACTATCGCAGAATAGGAGTGTTCTGTAGCTGAATCAATTACATTCGTCTTGCGTGTTCACTGCAGGTTCATAAACTGGAGCCAGATGTATGGAAGAATGTAGAAGCTATTTATATAGACATTGCTGATCGGAGTCAAGTACTTCCCAAGGTATGGTAGGTGGGTAAGAGCTCCCTGGTGTAGGAAGCCTTGTGCTAAAAAAGGGTAATGCACAAACTGCATTCTTGGCAATGGTCACAGATAAGAGGACAGTAAGGAATGYCTTTCTCCCACTTCCCTTGCTCCTTAAAATGGTTGAAGCCAGAGGGAGGGAAAGCTGTTTTAAAAGCTATATCAAGATTGTAAAATGTGTTGCTTAGCCTTAGAGTGCGTGTAGACAGTGTATATATGTAGCTTTATAGCACTGCAGCTGCTTATAACACTTGAATGAGAAGTAATGGCACTGCCCTTTCCATACAGAATTTTAAACAGCATCTCTTTTGAAACTGACCTGTGGCTACGCTCTTGTGTCTGGTAGTTGTGTAGCTAATATTTTGTTCTAAGAAGCACTGCAGTTACTGTAAGAAACTAAGGGATGTTTCTATACTGAAAAAGAAAAACCCTACCTAAAAATGGCATGTTTGAGTTCACCCACTTGGTATTTCTGATATAGTTCGAACTTGTCTAATTTACCTGTTCTCAAATTCAGCCTTGGCATTAAAACAGAAGTAGTACTTACTTTGGCTTTTCTTTCTAATAAAGATGAATTTGTAAAATGTGAATAGCATCTAATTTCTGATAGGTTAGGCAGGTAGTAAAGTCTGCAAATACAAGTAGTATAGTCTGCAAATACAGACTATTGTGAATTAAATGCTCTGAGAGAGCAAGCTGAACTCGCCTGGAGATGCTGCTGATTGATCACTTCTGACACTAATCTGATGTTGATTTGAGTCCGTTTTCATGTTAACTGAAGTGGGGGTAGGACTAGACTACACACCCTGGTCTTAATCTAACATGGAGAAAGAAGATGCTACAAATCATATTTGCCCTGCAGTAACTAATAACTAACGTAACTAATAACTAACGTAACTAATAACTAACGTAACTAATAACTAACGTAACTAATGCCTCTTTATTTTTGGTCGTATTGTGAGTTTGACTATACTTGTCTTGCTGCATGCAATATATGAGCATCATACTGATACAGAGCTATGAAAAATACCTGATGCCACTGCTCCAGAGAGAATAGATATTTTCAGCAGCAGCTGTGTTTAGCCCCTGAAGACTAGGTGGTTACAGAAAACCTATTCTGGGAGTTTACAGATCGTCTGATAGTGTTATCCCAAAGGATTCCTTACAAAAGTCGCATCAGTTTATTACTACTTCTCCACATAGGTCTAGGACACAGCACAGGGGGGTGAAATATGTTCTTTTGAATAATGCCTGAACTAATGCTGAAGTCTGAGTGAAAACAGTAGCTCTTCAGAAGGGAATTAGAGGTTTCTGCCCACCAGAAAAATACCTCCGGTGTGACAATGGGCAGCTGGGTAACACTAGGATAACTTGTGTTTAATCTTGTGTGTCCATCCAACAGGATTACAAGGCAGAAGAAGATCCAGCAAAATTTAAATCTGTCAAGACTGGACGTGGACCTCTGGGTCCCAACTGGAAGGTATGCATTGCATGACTTTAGGAACCGTATCAGTTTGCATGACTGAAGTATGGCTAATGGTCTTGGGACCACAGACATAGATGCATGTAAGACATTGAATTCACTTCTGTAGAAGGAAGCGTAGAACTCAGCAGGTSATCTGTTCTGATATTAAAGAAACTGGAAGAGTTTGATACAAATAGATAGAAGGAGTTCTAAGAAATTGCCAGAACTGTCTGGTGTTCAGCCCAAGAGCTCACCCAAGAGAATTCAAGGATGAAATAGCCGAATTACAAGCAGCAGTGTTTAACCTTTCACTTAAACCCTTGGTATCTGAAGACTCTAGATGGGCAATTGTGACACTTGTCTTTAAAAGGGGCTCTGGGTGGGATCTATGGAGCTACAGGTATGCAAGTCTGATTTCTAGAAGGCAAACCTAGTTGGAGCTGTAATAAGGGATGGAATTAATGAACATCTGGGATTAATGTGATCTGCTTGGGAAAAGTGGCATATGGCTTCTCTAAAAGGTTGTAGGAAGTTCTGCCTTTCAAACCTTGTGGAGTTCTTGAAAGGCTTGATGATCATATGGATGACTCAGCTGATAAAATCTGTATGGATTTCCAAAATCTTTTGGTTAGGGACTTTGTCAAAAGACTTTTAAGGAAGTTAAGTATCCATGGCATAAGGTTGAAGATCCTGAAAGAGATAGATTTAACGGAGGAAAAATGGAGAACAGAAGAAGAAGAAATGGTCCATTCTCAAAATGCAGGGAAGGCCACCAGTGGAGGTGACCACAAACTGTTTGCATCATGCTTATAAATTCCCTGGAAAAGGGGGTGAGCAAAAGGGTGACAAAACTTGCTGATGACAGATATTCAAGGTGTAAGGATGAACGATGATTGTGAGGAACAGTAGAAAGACCTCATGATACTGACAGAAGGAGCTACTTTCCTAGGAAACTTTGACCTGAGTCCTGATGTGAATATCTTCATATCATTGCAGAAGGAGCTGGGGAAGCAGACAGATTGTCCATACATGTGTGCTTACAAACTGGTAACAGTCAAGTTCAAGTGGTGGGGTCTGCAAAACAAAGTTGAGAACTTTATACAGAAGGTAAGTGAGCTCTTTGGGCAAAGATGAGGAAATAGGGCATGTTTCACCTCCCATCTGCTTTAGCACCTCAGCTTGTTCTAATGTTGTGTCCTGCTTGGAGATGCTAACTTGAAAGCCAGTCGTATCATTTCAGGCAGTATAGTCAAGGCCTTTGCCTTACATACAGCAGCTGATTAAAGTTGCATTCAGTTTGCTGCTAATCTCAAGGTAGGACCGGCTGATGTTTCTGTGAGTTGGCTATCGAATTTTTGCAGTTTTCTGTCTAATGCATTAAGGTAGAACATCTTTGTTTTATTTTGTTTAATTGATCAGCCTGAGAATCATGGTCATTCAGCAGTTGATTTCTGAGTGATGAGATGATGCCTATGTACTAGAGATATTTTGACTAGAGGCAAGACATTTTTGTGGGGAGGTAGCAACAGCTTCCATTATCTGATCCTAATCAGCTGAGGATCTTTCTGGCCAGTCTTACAGCTGTAATCATGTTTTCTTTTCCCAGTCAGCTGCTGGAAAAAACTGTGTTTAAAAAAGGAGAAAAAAAAAAGATTGAGGGAAAATTCATTAAATTAAAAGGTGAATAATTGGTATCCTGGAAAGAGCTTTTTTTCTGTGGATGAGTTCATAACCCATGAACTGCAGCAGGATACTAGACTTGGGAATCAGAACATGCRATATTCTAGGCAATGTCACGTTCATAATTTGCCTGTAACTTCAGATTCTAAAGATTCCTCAGTAGTTGATATTGATAAACTACAGTGCTGCTTCTGCAAAAGCATGGGTTTGGTGATATAATTCTCAAAAGAGAACTCTAAGGAGGAATGGCCGTGCTGCAAGATTTCAAGTAACTATAACAAAAGCCCTGAACAAAGCAGTGTCTTGAATCCCTTTCTATTTGGGTGTCTCTTCAGCTGCACATTTGCTTCAAAGCAATCAAGTGTTTTTTGATGAGACCAAGTTATCAGATGCAAAATCATAATTGGTAGAACTGAAGTGCCCTTCCCTGATGAGAACTTGCCAAGACCAATTGCATACCTTTGTCTAATAATGATCTGGCCTAACTTATCTCCTATAAAATGGAAATAGATTGCCTCTAACTTGGAATAGCTTGTGCACATTAGTTACCTCTGCTGAAAGATTTTCAGCTCTGGAAAACAAGTTTAGACTTGTTTCAAATCACTGCAAAAGAGAAAAGCAAGGTAGGTGCATTTCAGTCCTTTACATTTGCTGGCCTCCAGCRTCAAGGACTATTTTAAAAATACTTTTATTCTGATTCTCCTTTTCTGTGCTCCTTCAGTCCAACTATCATGCTTTAAGTAAACCAAACCTGGAACACTTTATTCAATCAGAACAGTACTGTCAAGTCAAAGGAAATTACTAAAGCATTCACCAGTTCTTTCAATATGCAGGCTGCTGTCTTGGCTTGAAAAAAAAGTGTTTCTTTAGGGATTCAAGGCTCTAGATGTTCTTTTAAAAGAATAAAAATGAGTTAGTTTCAGTTTCCAGTTGTAGCAGTTCTATGAAAAAGTAGGTCAGGGAGCTGGTTCTTCAGTGTACTGATCTCTGAGAATTGTTATGATCTAGTTAGATTCATATTACTTGCTTTCTCAGCAAGTTTACTGTTTCCTCTTCCTTTTCTCAGCAAGAAAAGCGTCTCTTCACAAACTTCCATCGGCAGCTCTTTTGCTGGCTTGATAAGTGGGTTGATCTGACTATGGAGGACATTCGTAGGATGGAGGAGGAAACCAAGAGACAGCTGGATGAGGTCAGTGAAAAAGCAGGGCAGGTGTGGGTTGTGTAAGAAAATGTTTCTATCCAATACATTGAAGAGAGGAAAGACTGCTCCATTGTCACAGCATATTGTGTATTGTCCTCCTGCTATTTAGGTCRTGCTGCTTGTGGTTGGAATGATTGGCTCTGACTTAGTTGCTCTGGTATCTCCTTCTAATCATTATGGACTTCTCCTTGCATTTGTTTTTGAGTCAGTAAATAYATTGACCCATAGGTAATGCAGGGTATGAGTGTCGATGATTCATTTATCACTTAATATCTTCTTTTAACTTTTACCCAAAGCTGGATAGTCATTATTGTCCTAGTTAGTTTCCAAAAATCAATTTACTATGACCATTTTTAGCTTTAAGTATTATAAACATGTAGCAAGGGTGTGTGACAGACTTCTTACTATGAGAAACTTGAATTCGCTGTTAAGGAGTTAATTGTTCTGTGATTTGGGGGTGTTTTGCCCCCACCCGGTGCTTCAAGACGTTTGATTACAGTTTCATGTGTGTTCTGCTCTTTGGCTAATGGTTCCAGATCACCAAAAGACCTGCAGCTTAACTAAAAATGGTGTCTGGATACGCATATTCACAAAAACTGATTTGCAATGCTCAGATATAAACAAGGCCTTACATAAAGAAGGGTTGTTTAACATGTTCCAMACCAGTAGAGTTTGAAATAACTTCATATGAGAATCGGTACATGACATGTGTTTCCTCTTTCAGATGAGAGAAAAAGATCCAGTGAAAGGAATGACGGCTGCAGATGACTAACGTGACTTCTTCCTTGTGCACTGTAGGTACTGAGAGTTTGACAAAACTCATTGCTCTGTTTAAGACAAGTACATTTGGGACAAAGGATCCTGTTTGTAGCTTCTGGCAGTCTAACTGTGGTATTAATTGATAATAAACCTGTTTCACYGGTAGGTTGAGGAGTGAATTTACTGTCTTGTTTCAGAATTCTAAAGCAATGTTTGAGTGAAAAGTTGAAGTAAAATGTGTTAGAACATTTTGCACACTTTGCTTCTATTCTTATTTCACTATATTGCATGTGTCGCTTTCCATGACTTGCGGAGAAACTTTTGTCAATCCAGAAGGAATAAGTTGGACCTGCAAATACTATCATTTGGGATGTATTTCTGGCATTTTGTTTGTTAACAGTATTTATTAATGGACCAAAGCCTGGGTCAACGCTTACACATCAGAGGGGAAAAAGAGGGAGAGGACAATTTTAAAGCTTTTAATTTATTTCCTGTATTTCATTATGAGCATGCTAGCTTGGGGGAGGAGGGACCGTCATACTGGAGAGCATATATGAATTTGCCCTTGCTGACTAACCCTCCAGGCTGCATTCTAGACAGCATGCTTGATGATGACATAAGCAGCGCTGAGAATGTTAAACCATGTTCTGTTAAATCATATAATCAGTTTTGGGTTTGGTGGGAGGGGAAGGGAGCGGGCAGGATTTGGGTATGTGGGGTTTTTTGTTTGTTTTTTTTCTTCTTTTTAAATGTGGTATAGTACTGAGGAAGTAAGTAGGGGGCGAGAAAGAAAAGATTGCCCATTTACACAGAGATGAGAAGTCCAAGCTGCTACCCACAACATTTCTAGGGTAGTAAACCAGTCCTGGCTATCCTTGGAAAGAATGGGGTAGGGCCTAGCCACAGCTTTATCAAGGACTGACTGTTTGCCTCTGTATGTGCTCTRTTATTTACTGGTTATTTGGTGGTAAGGGAGGAAAACGGAGGGGGAGTCTTATCACCTTCTGAAATCAACTAGATACACTTTAATCTTTTAATGAAACTTAAACCTATTTAGTTTCCTCTTCGTCTACTCTAGTTCTCAGAGAAGCGAGTTGGTGGTCTTCTCATAATTGTACCGTGGCCTCTGGAATTGTTAGGTTGTTTAAGTTGTGATTCATGTTTGTCAGTCTTAGGCTCTGTTGGAAATTTTGCCCTGGATTAGGGCTGAAGTGTGGTGATGCGGTGGTGTATTGCCACTGCACTGGAGGCAAGGTGTCTAAACATTTGCTTTATGAGGGTTCAATCTGACACTTCTGGCACACTTCCAAAGTGGTTCTGAAATGTTTTCCTGTTGTCTCTCTATTTTAGTTTGCAAGACAGTCATCAGGAAGGCCTGGGGAATCCACACTCTTGACTGATGGACCATCTCTGGATCAAGCCTTTCTATATCCAATCGGCAGGCGATTTTAAATCTCCCTTAGCTAATTCTAGATGCCCTTTAATATTGTGAGCAAATAGACAGTCTGGTACTAAGCACTCCAATGTTAGCACGTATATGAAGGAGGTAGCTCCTTGGAGACGTGTGACTTAGAGATCGCTGTATTTACGACTCCTCCCTCCTTTTTTTTTTTCCATTGTGTTCAGACCAATTTCCATGTGGCCCCGTTTGATTTCCAAGTGTCATTTTTAGCTAAAATAGTCTTGTGATGTGGTGACTTAGATTTCTTTTTCTTTTCCAACTGGGATAAACTGCCACCTTTGTTCCTGCTCAGCCCTTCACCATTCTTTGAAAGTCTATTTGGAGAGGGAAACTGTCAATATTTTAGAGTGCAAAACTATTCCACAAAATTCTATGCTCTGACCTTGCTCCCAAGGTAACAAATTTAATGGCATATAATTTGAATACATAATCAGGAGTAGCCAGATATAGTTCTTGGTCTGCAATGAATATATGCTGATACGTGGCTTCTGCACGGCATTACTTTATTCTGTTTTAGCACACGTGAGTCAAAGACTGAGCAGAAGCTGTGTTTGGCATCCCCATGCTAGGTGCTTCAGCCCATAACTGTTGAGTTTCAATTTAGTGATACACGGTCCCTTTGGCCCATGTAGCCCTGTKGTCCTTTAGCTTCGTGTGTCAGTCTTGTAGAATCATTGCGAAAACTTGCTTGACAAATGTTGCAACTTCCTGGTTCTTTCTTTAGTAAGACTTAGCATAACTTACAAAACTAAAATTATTTTGACTAATAATAATGTGATTCTCCCTGGACAAATTAGAATGTAGCAAAGCAAGTGTGAAAGTAAAGTCTCGGTATCTGACAACATTCAGGTGCCTGGGTCGGTGGTTCTGCTCAGCAATAATATTCTTCCCATTGCAAGACTGACTTGAAACATGTTGTTTCCTTCTATAGAACAGTAACTTACAAAGACCTGCAGTTGATTGTAGGATACCTGTCCGTTCTTATAAGTTGCAAAGGATACTGTTGAATGATGAAAACAGCTCTGAACTGTAATATTTTCTGTAACTATCCTTATGCTGATATCAGCTTTAGACAATCAAATAAGCAGAACAGAATCAAAAAAACAGYGCTTTATTAAATACGTATGAGAAAACCCTTATTTCTTTGCTTATGCATCAGGCCCAACGTTTGACACCACCCCCCAACCTCCCCCAATAGGCATTACTTTATTTTCCACTTCTGTATTTGGCGGCACTAACAGGAAATACTGAATGCCAAACACAGACATGGGTGTATCCGCACTTTCAAGGAGTCTTTGGGGCACTTATTAATACATCTGACTCCTTCAGCCCTTTCCTGCAAGCAGGAAATCCTGAAATGATCCCGTGCCATGCTGAACAAGTATGTGCTGGGGTCTGAACTGTTTTCAGTGTGAGGGAAGATGATTCATGGTCTGGAGGGAGAGGATGGCTTTTGGTTACTGGGGAGGGGGCAGTTTATCCCTTTTTTTAGTTTGTTATTTTGCCTTACTCATGTCTAAGTGCAATAAGCTCTGAATTGTACCAGTAACTCTGGCAGGCTCTTCTCAGTGACCTCAGACGGTTTTGCGGGGTGGGGGGGATGAGGGATTTTTAGCAAACTCACCAGGCAGAAGTAAAACAAACTTACTGTAAAATAGGTGAAGATACTAAATCTTAATCTGCAAGGCTATTTGGGACCAGGATGTTGTTTCATGGCATCTTCTGTAGGTGTTCAAGAAGTATTTTAGGAGTGTAGGCCCCACTTAATAGTTCCTTCAGTTTAAAATATTTTTAACTGAGAATTTATGCACTGACTTCTGTTCGTGTTTGTCGGTTATGTTTTGAGGGATTCTTACACTTGAGGACAACTTGAGAATACATAGCACATTTGTTCTTTAAATTTGTGTTATCCAAGAGGCTTTCTATCTGATGACACTAATCGCTGTGGAAGCAGATTGTAACATTCCACCGTGCAATCCTTTGCTGATCCTGTTTTCAGAGTAAGAGCTTTTACGTAAAGCTTTCCTGATTAGTGGAAAAAACGGGGAAAAAATGCAGGAACTCCATCCTGAACTCTTTTTTTTTTTTCTTTTTTTTTTTCTCCTCCTTGCTTTCTTTCCTCCTGATTCAATCCAAAGTGAAAGCATCCCTCAGCCTTGGGATAGACGAATCCTGTAATGACCTTTCAGTCTCAATGTTTGGTTCCTGCTAGTGAGCGTAGCGAAGATTGTGCAGCGCCACGGTGCTGCAGCTCTTCCATTGGCTTTGGCAAGAGTCCCAAACCCTGCTGGTTATGGAGGGGTTATCGCTGGGCTGTTGGTCTGTTCTAGGGCGATGGTTGTGCCGTGACCCTCTCTCTGATCGGCGCCAGGCGGCTCCGAGCGCTGYGGTACCACTGGGACACGCGTACCGCGCCGCGGGGGCCCACAGCCCGTGTCAGGCCGGTTTGCTGGCGGGGCCGCTTGCCCCCCGCCCGCTGCACGTCTCTGGGTTCATCCCCGCTGGGCCTCCCCGCCACGTTCTGATCGGTTCATCGTGCTCTTTCCTTTGGCAACACACACTTCGTAGAATGGGTTAGATTATCTCGTTGTTTCTTTAATGTGAGTTTGTGCCTTTTTTGTCTCCTAATCTTCCAATACAGGCATATTGGAAATGAAATCTAATAAAATACTAGACCGAGCTTTACGCTTCCGCCTCCTTTGTTTCGGGTGCAGCAGTGTGGGGCCTGCAAAGGGGGAGCCCTTTGGCCTGCGAAGGTGATGCAAAGCGGGGCCCCGAGTGTTGCAAAGGTGGTGCAAAAGGGGAGTGGGGGGCAGGGGGCTTGCAGAGGTGGTGCAAAGAGGGGGGGGCCCTGGGTGGTGCAAAGGGGAACCCTGGGGGCTGCAAAGAGGCCGCCGTTTGCTGCGAGGCGGTGCAAAAAGGGTCTCTGGGGGCTGCAATGGGGCTGCACAAGGGGCCCCGGCGCTGCCCGCGGTCCTCCCGCGCGCTTGGCGGCGCCTCCGCGCCCCGCCCCGCCCCGGCGCCACGTGACCGTCACGCGGACCAATGAGCGCGGAGCGCTGCCGCGCCGCCGCTGAGGGGAGCGAGGCGCC
>NW_020451304.1:2039839-2063934 GCF_003343035.1 Apteryx rowi
GACGCCCGCGGGTCTGGGCGCTGCCGTTTCCCGGGATGCGGGAGAAGAGCGGTGGCGGCTTTACGTAACGGCCGGGAATTAGCGAAACCCGGGTTTCTGCTCGTTAGCGGGGAGTTACGCTAATCAGCGGCGTTACGCGGTCACACGGAACGGAGAAGAAAAGCTGCTTTTCCGCTTGGGAAGCGCTGGCAGCGCGGCCGCTGCGGGGGGCGCGGAGGGGCGCGGGCAGCGCGGAGACCTGTTTCTGGGGCTTGACGAGGGYTGAGTCAGCCGAGCTCGCCGTTAACGTGCTCCCGCTTGCAGCGAGGAGGGAAAAGTCTGAACACACCTTTGACTTCTGCTTTTACAGCTTGGTTTTGGTTTTGGTTTTTTTTACACTGTTTCTTTCACGCTGATAAATTGCGGTGTCACGTATTGCGGGCTCGCTTTGGCTTGAGGAGGCCTTTACCTACAGAAAAATATGAAATAAACCTCGTGTTTACTTAGAGATATCTTTATGGTTATGACATTGTGTTAAGATGACTCTACAACCCTAAAAAGTTCTCTGCTGTTGAATAATTAGAGGAATCAGTGACACTAAATGCTGTCTTTAAAAAATTATTTGAATTTAGGAGCTTATATGTAGAAAGCACACCTGGTACTGCTCTAGTGGTGTTGAAGGTTTCTACTAGTTGGGAAGGATTCACACGTGTTTTAAGACACCATGGTAGTGAGGATGGAAAGCGAGAATAGCTTGAACAGCCACAGATCCTTTAGTAAAGGATGTAGCATCAAATGAGAATGGTATTGCTGTAGACTTCTCTCCTTGCTGCAGTTAGCACTTGTACGGCCTTGTAAGGTACTAGAGAGCATCAGTAGGCCTTTGGGACTGCATAATACCATAGGATGTTATCTGCTTTGCAGGTACATATACATCCCTAATGGTTAATTCTTTCCTGCAGACATAGATGATAACCTGCAATGAAACTGAATCGTTCAGGATGTTCTTGAAACTTTTACAAGTATTTTTTCTTCTGGTGCAAATTCTAGCACTGTAGTCTTTCTTGTATTCGTATTAGTAGTGTAGGTATTGGGGGAAATTAATTTCTATCAGTAATGACTGACAACTTCAATATTATTTGACTTTTGCCTTCTCAGGTAATTGTCTTCAAAAATTACTAATTGGAGAGAATCCCCAAATGATACAGCTCTTCAATGATAGAATGAGATCTGCAGCCTACATCCTTTTTTCCTCTAGAAATTTATTTTAGGATCAGTTTACTGTACTATAGCTTTTGGCTAACTCCACTGTAGTCTTAGAGAAACTGTGAATCACTGAACTAGTTTGGGATGCAAGGTCACTTTCCAGTTCTTCTGTGTACTTTATGTGTCACCTTGAGCAGACCCTTGATTGTAAGGGGGGATAAAGGTACTGCCTTACATAATGGGCATATTGTAGGTATTAATTTTTTAACCATGTAGCAATGCTTATAGGGCCTTTACACAAGAAGTATAAAGTGAATCCCTTTTTAGAAGCTGTGATATAGAAAATACTGTCTTAAAATAAAACAGTAGATAAGTTCTGTGGCAAGGATGTGTTTCTGGAAGCACTCGAGAGGAGCAGTGGCTTCATTTGGTTTTGGCCAGAACTGAATGTTTGTATGCTTGGAAGCTGGAGATTATATTTCTGCTAACCTACGGATGGAAGCACATGATTGATTCAAATCAACAGTAAATTCTTTTAAATCTTAAGCTTATAGAATTACCCTCATTAAATCTATTAGAAAAAATGATTTAGTGTGTGCAGCTTTTGTAACAAGCCATTGAGTGTGGTAGCAGTGCTACAGTTTTTTTCAGCACTGCTGCATCTACATTTGTCCTTTTGGGTTAGAAGCAATACTGAATTTCATATGAGTGAAAACTTGATCTTCAAGACCCTCAGACATCTCACTGTTTGTTTTATACTTGGGGTTTTAATGTGTCAGTCCTTTGGAATATAGTTGTTCTTTTCTTCTGAGCAAATGGCATCCTTCAGTAGTGAAGATGCGTCTCAAGATTCATCAGCCTTCTCCCTACATGATTTAGAAAGCCTGCACAACTTCCGCAGCCGTTCTGCAAGTTTCAGCAGCACAGGGTCCAGTGGCCGCTTGCACCTCCGTCAGCAAGTAGCCCAGCTTGTGGCTTGTGTAGAGGACATCAGCTCAGATGATGAAATTCATGAAGAAGTATCTCGCACTCTAGATGAAGCTTTCCTTATCTGTGGGAAAAAACTGAAGGACAAGTGGCAAGAATTCAGGTTTTGTTCCCTTGCTAGCTGACTGTTATTTTTTATACTAGCTAATAAATAGACTTCTGATTGACAAATAATGACAGAAAATCTTTGTTTTCTGTAGACACAAATTCAGTCAGGGAAGTTAGATGCTCTTCAGGTTACTTGTTCCCATTGAAATTCTAGCATTGGTTTTGTGTGACTTTTTTTTCTTTTTCATTTGTAGACTGCACATAGTTACCTGGAATGTGGGCACAGCTTCTCCACCTCCTGATGTCACTGGTTTACTTCAGCTCAATTCACTGGGCCCAGCTATGGATATGTACGTTATTGGGTAAGTATGTTAAAGAACTTGCTTTGTAAGTTTATTGCAAAACCTGTAAGTTTCAACAGCTTACTGTCAGCTTGAGGAGAACTGTGCCATGTAAATCATCTGTCAGGAGGTGGTTTAATACTGTCACTAGCAGAAGATGAAGAGTAGAGTGAATGACAAAGAACAGAGATAATTTATAGCAAGAGACTCTTCTCCCCTTTCTGATGTTGTTTCCTATGACAAAACACAAAATATCTTTTCTTTATCTAAGCACACAGAATTAAAAAAATATTTTGGCTACTGTTTGTCTTTGTTGGCAAGTAGGGAACATACTCATTTTGGGAAAGTTGTCTGAAAATCAGTATGCTTTAAAGAAAGTGGTGCAAACTAATTAGGTAGAATCTGTGCCCTTTTGGGTTTGCATCACCTTTTAGTGAAACTGTCACCTTTTCCAAATTTGGTTGAGTATGTCAAGACGTGTTTGTCATAATTTATCTGGAGTTATAGCATTGTCTTGAACTTTGACTTTGGGTGTATATAAGCTCCTTTAACTTAGCTTTTCTTAGTGTTAGACCTGTGGATGGGTTAAACTGCTTGTAACTGAGAAACTGAACAGCATTAAAAAAATTCTCACTTATGTGCAGAGAGGTCTATCGGGATGTTGTCGTTTGTGTTGTGATAAGGTTGTACGAATTCTGTCAAAACCCGATAATCCAGTGTGAGTAATTTTCATGTGTTCAGCTTACAGGAGGTGAACTCAAGGATCACGAATTTTCTCTCTGACTTGGCATTTGATGATCCTTGGAGCATTTTTTTCATGACTGTACTGTCACCATTGGGATACATCAAGGTAACTGTTTATATCTCTGAATGTCACAACAGTGAAGGAAAATTTCTTCCCCAGCTCCATTCAGACTTTTTTTTCTTCAGACTGATCTCTCTACATAAAAAATATATGTGTTGATGGTGTTTTTTGCAGGTATCAATCATTTCCATAGGTGCATGTATGTTAGAAATGACAGACTGGTGCTCTCTTGGTTTGTTGGTAAACGTATTTTTAGGTTTTCTTTTTCTATTAATAGTAATGTCCTTAATTTTAGCAGTAAAAATTGGACGCACAGAATTTTATTTCTTGTTTGTTGGGTAGTTTTGAAGCTTTTGCAGATTGGATGATGAACAGAAAGGAGATGTTTGTTCTGATATGCTGGCAGTGGCTAATGTAAGTGGTGCAGAACCATGTGATGAATATGATGAATACAAGAATACTGCTGTTTTAACAAGAATATGTTCTCAAGGAACAGAGTTTACTTAACAAGATTACTTAAAGTGAAATGTGATGTAAACTTGCACTCTAACAGCATATTTCTTGTGGCCACAATATCTCTATCTTTCTCTTGTTTGTAGAAATTTTTTTTGCTCTGTGCAATATTTGGGAACTGTAATGGGATGCTTCTAATGTAGTCTGCTTAAGTACCTGCTTTCACTATAAGTATCCCAAGCAATGGCAGTGATTTTCATTAATATTGGTAAGGTTTCTTCTTCTTTTTTATTTTTTTATTAATTTGTTTACAGGTGAAAGTAAATTGCTTAAATACAGAACAGGAGTATAGCAGGTATATAGATTTTTGAGGACTTTATTGAGGGCCTATAACATTGTATGAAAAGTTTAAACAACAAGATTTTTGATAATACATGGGACACAAGATCAATGAAAATACTAGGTATTTTAGTAATGTAAACAGTAAATGTAGATGGATATCCTGAATTTCTCTAATAAATAAATATTAAAAGCCTTTCAAATGTTGTAGCAGTTTTCTAAATCATTCTTATTTCAGGGTGATTTTGCTGAAAGTAGCATATTATCTGCATGCTAATACGACTCAGTAGTTGTGCCATTCTTTTAACTGTAATTTAAAAAAAAATGTAATTAAATAAAGGACCCTTTGGAAATTTAAAAAAAAAAAGAAAGAAAACATAGTCCATTTTRTGTAAGTCCTTGCTGATAAACACTTAAAATATGGCCACAGGATGACATTCAGGCCCTGTATACAGTTGAAATGAATTCCCTATGGTATGCATGGCTGACTGAATTCCTAATTTATAAATGCAGAGCTTAGGATGCAGTAATGAATGGATGCTGCCACCTAATGGTTTTCAGCAGGATTTAATTAGCTCTAATAAGAGGAGAACCAGGTCATTGACATGCCTTCCCTTACTGGCAGGCCACGTCAAAATCAAAATGGGCAGCTAGGAGAGCCAGCTTTCCAGATGAGTCCTAGTGTAAGCTTGTTTAGACAGAGGAACAGTTACCTGTTCTATGCTGACCTTGGACGAGGTTGGGTGTAGAGCGGTAGTAGTCCTCCTTGGGATGTTCTGTCACTTCACTGATGGGGTCTGTTCTTAGAGCATTAGGTTATTGGAATCAGTCGGTTTTTTTCACCATAAGTGGAGTCATGCCTTTTCTGTGAAGGGTCTTTGCTTGATTTGGCACTATGTATTGGTGGGACTAGTACAAGTCCCAGCAAAGGAGGGATCCGTTGTGTTTTGATATTCAAGGCCTGCAGAGGGAAGTTTTATAGTGGACTGTGGATCTTGAGTTAGGTTTAGGGGCTGGCCCACGGCAGAAAAAGTGGAATGTAGCAAATAGCCTTTGAGCTTTGGAAAACAGGAAGACTTGAGCTGCAGACTGGATCTCCTCTTTACCTGTCATGGTCTGTAATGGGACTGAAAGATCTTGGTATCTCCCAAACTTAATTATGGAGAGTACAGGTTATGCCAAAAACCTGATCAGATACAAATATTTATGTATTATAAAATAAATTGTGATCCGTAATTTAAATACACTGTATGGTATGCATTTTCTTGGGACAATGAAAACAGTAACATGTATCAGGCAATCATTTAATTGTTTTGATGTAGATGCTAAGAATGAAGGAATTTTGTAGTAAATTTTTAGGTGAGATAAGACTTGTGCATACTGTTCCTGCAGTTATATAGTCAGTGTTATTTTTAATATCAGTTTTTATGCTAATGTAGTCTTGCTTAGGTTCATCAAATATAAAATTGAACTATAATGTCTGTGTTTTAAATAGAATCATTATCATTAAAACAAATACTTAAACTGAATCTTGTGTCTCATGCTAGCAACATCCTAATAATGATTTTTTTTTAACAAAGATCATCTTCATTAGGCTAATTCCACAAAAAAAATTTAACATACCAGTATCTTAAAGCAGAAACAGTGTCCTACATGTTTCTTAAGCATCTTTGTTTTGGAAGCTTTCAGTAAATCAGCTTTTACAGGCATTGCAGCAAGAGTTGCTGCTGTTTACAGCTAGTTATCTCTGCAGATGTCTGGAAGCAGCTGTTGTGCCTTTTAGACATTTTTACTGGTTTTCAGAACAATCAGTTATGTGCTGAAGGATGTTTCAGCTGGAAAAGCTTTTTTGTTGGAGGACTTGTTTTGATGGACCTTGTTCATAGGTTTGCGCTATTAAGATTATGGATGAAAAATCAAGGATTTGTCTCTTTATGAACAGGATGCTTAAAGATAGAAACAATGGGCTGGTGAGGCAGAAAAAAGGTCTTTAAAGACCTACGGTATGAACAAATACTCATGTGTTGAGGTCAACTTCAGTTTTGTAATATAATACAATAATGTTAATTAGTTGAGAGATTTATCAGAAATTGTTTGTAAGCAAGTCTATCATGAGAACTTATGCTTTATAATGTGTCTGCATGTATTGTATCACAGTCTTGATGTCAGTCTTGCCAAGGGAGTTGCATGACTTCTGGTATGGCATTCTTTACCTGAAAGCTCCTATGGAGTAGATCCAAGGAATTCCAAATACTTCCCTGGAAGTGACCCTGTCTTCTGTTTCTGTTCCAGCTCTCCTCCGTTCGCATGCAGGGATTGCTGCTTCTGATCTTTGTGAAGCATGTCCACCTTCCTTTCATACGGGACATTCATACCCAATACACACGCACAGGCCTCTATGGATACTGGGTAAAGAACGATCTGAGACTTGATTGCTTTGGTTACTTAATGCTTATGTTGGTGTGTGCCTCTAAATGGTTTTGTGATGGGAGAGAGAATGTATGGCTTATTTAATAATGAATAAACTGACAAGCCATATGAGTCTCACTTAGTTGAACCTTGTGTGCAAGTGCAGTACAGACCATAATATCTCACCAGTTTATTAGCTGAAATAAACTGTTACTTTCCTGCTGCTTATTTAGATTTAAATGAACACAATTGCTTCCTAAATAGCAAGATTAAAAATTTTATAGGTGATGTTAATAGTGGCATTTGCAAGTGCTGATCGTAGTTTCAGAGAGTGTTGTTAACCTTCTGTTCCAGGGGAACAAAGGAGGAGTTACCGTTCGCATGTCCCTCTATGGCCATACGGTTTGTTTCATAAACTGCCACTTGCCAGCTCACATGGAGAACACAGAGCAGCGACTGGATGACTTTGAGAAAATTCTGGAAATGCAGTTTGAAGAAGAGAATATTCCAAGTACCCTGGCTCATGAGTGAGTTGTTCTGTCCCTGTTCTATCTGTACTGTTTTTATCTGTTTTTCGCTCTAAATTTGTGAATTTCTGCACTGAAAAGCTTYGGCCTTGGACTCTTCTCACATCACTTATGTGCCTGTTCAGTGTGGTCCCTGAATGCTGGGGGACCAGGCTGGAAACGATAACCTGAAAGATTGAGGTCTATTTTGCAGGACTGGTCTCTTTCCATCTCAAATTATACTGAATTTGTTAGCACATAAATTGCAGATGTCATGGAGACATGAAGAATGTTAGAAGCTAAAGCCCATTTATATCAAAAATCTTTCAAATCGCTGGGAGATGTTTATCTTCCTCCCTATTTTTGTGTGAAGATTTGTGTTGTGTTTTGACCCATTTTTATTCCTGTTGAAATTTTAGTATCTGGCTGAGGGCTTCTCGGCCTTTAAATACTTAATTGATAATTTCTATAACTGTATAAATTATACCTACCTCAGATGCCTAACCTAAAAAACTATGATACCTCATTTGGGGCTTCTAGTTGAGCTCTTGTTCTTTAATTGTGCAGGAATTATTTTTATGTTCTGTTGCTGCATGTGAGAATTCCCTRCATCATGCTGGAGTCTAAAAGTGATAATATAAACATTTTAAAAAGGKTTAAAATAAAACTTTTAAGTTTGGATTTAAAAAAATTTTTTTTTATACGAATAAAGCTGTCAGGACAGATAAATCCAGAATAAATATGTAATATTACTTTCATTGTTAATGGGTTCACTAAAATTAGGTAAATATATATGAAACTTGGATTTAAAAATAATTTCTTTTCCTATCTTAGCACAGGTATGTGATATTTCAATTTAATCCTTTTCATTTTCTTGGTAATGTCCATGCTGAATGTGCCAAATCACATACAATCATCTTATAAAACGAAATTATAAACAGCATTGAAATAAAAGTTTTCTTTTCAAAAGGTCAAGTTTGGGGCATGTACCCTTGAACAGTATTTCAAAAGYATGGAAGTTAAAAGAGAGATTCCTTTTCTTTGAAAAGGCAGCTTTCCTATTGCCTAAAACTTTGCTCCAGTGCTTCATAATAACAACTTCAGTTTCTGAGAATTACGGAACATGCAGTATGTATCCCTGCTTTCTCAAAGCACTAAACCAATGCTCTAAACTAGTTGATTAACATATCTAACTGGTGTATAGGTCATGAATCTTGTGAATTATTTTACTGACTGTTACTGGGACTGCTGTTTAATACTAAATCTTTCTCTATTAGAGATATAAGTCATTAGGGGACTTGGGGAAGAGATAATACCCAGTAATGTGCAAATGGCAAGAGTGCAAGAGACTTCACTTACTACTTCAGTTCCTTTAAAAAAATTTGGTTTAGTAGGTTATTCATCTGTAATCTTATCTATAACTGCTTAGTGTTTTTATTTGTGCTGTTTGGATTAGGTAATATAAGTGATTAGAGCACCTAGTTAGTGTGATGGCTTACGTTCTGTTGAATTCTTCCAGTTCTTCACTCATATGTTTATGTATTCCTGTAAAGCTTTCTTTTTTTTCTTCCCTCTCTCCCCTTAAGCATTCTCTTCTGGTTTGGAGATCTAAACTTCCGGATAGCAGATTTTGGCATACATTTTGTCCGAGAATCGATAAATAACAGACGTTACAATCTACTGTGGGAAAAGGACCAGGTATGGGTTTTTTGTTTTTTTTTTTTTTTTTTTTTTTACGCATACAAACTCATTAGTTAACATTGTTGCTTGTATTTCTTATTTCTGTTTAAGAAACACAAATTCAGAGTAGTGTTGAGCTGGAACCGATCTAGCTGTTTGCTCTCTCATGTCTCAGTCATAAGCAATACCATAATTAATTGCAAACCTGTTCTGCTTTTTTTAGTTTTCTATTCATTTCAAGTGCTCATGTATGRCTGAAGCTTTCAGTGAACTTCATGGCTTGTGAATGGTTCCATGCCTTGATTTCACCTCCTTTTTCCTTCATCTAATAATTATTTTTTAAGAGAAGCTGATTCTGGAATTTGTTTTGCATAGAACTGCTACAAAACTTCTAAACTGGTCATGTCAACTGTCTGGCAGTAACAAGGGGACCTTCTGAATTTTTTTGATATGTTGTACTTATTGAGATGTTGAATTCTATTTGGAATATGCTCTCTCAGGTCCTTTCCCAATTATCCTTTAACCTTTGATTTTTAAATGATATGTTTAAAAGTTGTTTTATATATATATATATATATTCATAATTATAATTATGAATTTATATGAATTATAAACATAATTCATATAAACATTATATGTTTATATATAATATATATACACACACAAACATATATATTTTATTTATATATATATATATATATATATAAACCCTCATTATTTCTGCAGTTAAATATGGCGAAGAAGAAGGAAGCATTTCTTCAGGAATTCATAGAGGGTCCTCTGCAGTTTAAACCCACCTACAAGTTTGACCTTTATTCAGATGTATATGATACAAGGTAAAAGCACAGTAAGATATGTTAAGACATGGAATATTAGAGTGAACCTGGTGCTTGAGTAAATATCACTTTGCAAAAGTAAACCTAAACTTTTCTTAATTTACAAGTTAACTGAGGTTGCTGAACTCTTATTCAGTGCTCATATCTGAATAAATGAATGTTTCTGGCTGAAGAAGCCTGGGTCTGCTGATTGTGTGAGGGAAGTGGGAGCTGCTTTTTATTTATTTATTTGGAAGGACTAGATTAACAGAATAAGCTAGCACCTGTTTAAACACAGTAGTTCATTTTTCCAAAGTTTTTTTAAATATCCGAGTTATGTTTTTCTCTGATCGTAAAGTTTATTGTTAAGTATAAATCATGTTTCAAATGAAGAATAAGCTCCTGGCCAAACAGGGGTTTTGTACTGATCTTTTTCTTTATTTCCAGAGAGCAGAAGTCCCTGTTTTGGTTTAAGTAAGAAGAGAACTTTCTGGATTTCATAGATTTGTAAATATTTCAGAATCAAAACAATGCTCCTTCTGAGCTTTGGATTTGATTTTTGTGAAATATTTGAAAATCAGATAATAGCTGATTTTCTTCAGGGATTTTCTGAACCTGTCTGAAAGCTGCAGTCTTATCTACTCTGCTGTTGCACTTAATCTTAGAAATTTACTTACTTGTATCCAAAGACTTTTTGCTGTCTGAGCGTGAACAGATATGAAGGGACCAGCAGTAAATCCAGTTGACAAACRAACAAAAAGTATGGTTATGCATGCTGTATGCATTCTGCTGTTAAAGCTAGCAGAGRTATTTTGGTTGGTTGGAGGGTGATAAACAGACTTCAAGGCACTTGGGTCTTCTAAGCATCCTTGCAAAGTTTGCTTTATATGAAGCAGACAGTAATTTGTTATCTTTGATACTTTTTTCAATGTGGCTTTGAGTTTTTTTTCTTTCTCATCTTATACACCATTTTCTCTGAAGTAGCAAGTGTATTAACTTAAGCTGTTCTTTTGATATTTTCTTGCACAGCAGAGCAGACATATGGCAGCTCATAAAGATATCTGTCGGTTTATATAATTACTGAAGTAAGTGGGATATGGCCCCTTAGTCATTTAAAATCTTTCCACCTTATTATAGGTGAGTCAGACCTATATATGGGAAGGGGTAAAAGAAAAAGCATGTTGAGTATTAAACTAAATGGCATTTCCAGTTTATGATGATTTTAATATTCAAAGTTATTAAACTGACAGTTTTCCTTACACATCCTGCTCATTAACTTTTATAATTCAATGCAGTCCATTCTAATTCCTCTTCCATAGGGTATGATCTTTTCTCCATTTCAATTTGAAGTGATACATCCATACAGAGGGTTGCTGTTAAGTCTTCCTCCCACTACAGAGAGAACCACGAAAGGCTCATGTCTTCTGTTGTTATTGATATGGTATAAAAGGAAACTCTGAATTATGATTGCAGTTTGATGTATAGCACAGTTGCAGGCTACAGGCACGCTTTTCTTCATTATGGGATTTAAAGCCTTTTCTTATGAGGCAACAATAGTTTCTAGACTTGAAATACAGGCTAGTACAGATTAGAGGAACTCTAAATAAAGCATTGCTGTCATCTATGATTAGTATAAGCTACGTAAGTTTGCCCAGATTTAGTTATTAAAAGCAACTTGTTCCAAAAAAGTTTTGAATAAGGAAGTAAATATCATTCAGACTCTTTCTACATCCTCCTCAAAGTTATGTCCCTTTCCTGAGAATGACTATGCATTTGAAGTTTGGGACAGTTGCTGTATTATCTCAAAGTCCTTGCATGTTTTTATAGTGCATTTTAGGAGAAAGTATCATTTCCTGTACAAAACTTGACTAACCCATGGGAATGCCCCTTCTTCCCTTCATTTTACTTCTCTCTCAGAAATCTGTGAAATTTATCTCCTGTAAATGGAGCTGAGTTCAAATTAAGGAAACGTTGGTTGTAAAGCATGGTAAAGAGCTGTAAAATGAAGTTTGGATGTGATTGCTTTCTTATATTAATACATGAACTTGACAATCTTTCAACTTTGAGTAGATTTTGCACAGTATTTTTAGCTTTTGGCACCTGTTTTTCTGCTCATTTCACTTTTATATTGCACTCTTACAGTGAGAAGAAAAGAAAGCCAGCTTGGACTGATAGAATTCTTTGGAGAGTGAAGAATCTCTGCCAGCATACATCAAAAGAAAGCAATTTATCTGGAGAAGAACAGACAATATCTGTTACTTTGAATAACTATATCAGCCACATGAACTACGGCATCAGCGATCACAAACCTGTTACAGGAACTTTTGGGCTTGAGGTGCTGTCCCACCTTAACTCTTTAAAGCTAGTTTGTTTTACTAAGCTGGTTTTCTAAACTTTGTAAGTCACGGTCTCAGTGTTTTGTTCTGATAAAAATGAAGACAAAAAATTGCTTTCGGCTATTTCCATTCTGTTAGGAGTCCCACAGCAGGTGTGRCAGAGAATGAAATTGTAAGAATAACTGAAAGAATAACAGAGTTGGTTTACTGTAAATTTTGTTTTCTCTTCTAGATGAAGCCTCTTTTATCAATTCCTTCTGTCACATTGAGTCCTGAGGGCGAATGGAGCGCTGAACACGATGTTCTAATCAGCTATTCTGCAGTGCATGAGTTCCCAAGCAGTGCTTGGGACTGGATTGGACTTTTCAAGGTGATGTTACCAGCACATCGTGGTTCTTTACTGTAATGAAGATGGTGAATGTGACTGGAAGAAGTAGTTTTCTGTCATAGGACATTGTGATTTTTGCAAACGTCTTGTATCCTTGATAGCTGATACTTTTGTATGCTGAGAGTTTAGCTCCATACGAAGATGGATGCAGGCTTTTTCACTCTRTGTAAGATGCTCTGCTAAGTATAAGTGGTGATTTATTTAAGCAAAATGATAGGTAGAAGCTGTGGAAGGGAATAGTCCTTCCCAAATGCCTGCAGTTCAGAGTTCTCAAAAAGAGAACAAAAGTGGAAGGATGAAAGAACAGAGCGTTCACATCCTCTCAGCTACTAAAGGTGCATACTTGCCCCCCAAATGTTTTGATTTTAAAAATGAAGTGTTTTAATTAGACCTTCAGTGGAGTAGTAAGCATGCCTCTCACAGCTTTGAGTTTTCCCTGTAGCAAGTGTTTGTCCTTCAGAAGGCTGACAGTTTGCATCTTTCTTTGCAGGTGACATTCAAGCATGTGAATGACTATGTTACTTATGCGTGGGTAAAAGATGATGAAATTTCTTCTAACAGTGACAGTAAACAAGTAAGMCAGTTATATATTTCTTTCTAGTAGTTTCTTATACAGTAGCATTCAAGGATCTATTTGTTCCATTTCCACTTCCTCCTCTGGGTTCTGTATCCCCCTTTTTCCCACCCAAAGTTAACTAGGAATGATATTGCTGTTTATAATCCCCCTTGCTATTTCTCCTTTATTTTCAGGTAGTACAGCATACTTTCTAAGGTCTGAATGTATTGCTTGAGGGAAYTGAAGAAGTAACACTTTATTCCTTTAGTGACTCTTCACTGTATAAAGAACTATTGTAGTTTTAATCCATTTTGTATTTCRGTCTAATTTTATCACCCAGATGAGCAACTGGCCTTTTTCCATCTGATTGTCAAAGTTGTTCAATGYATCTTAAATATTTATTGTATGATTTCCATTACAGTTGTAAATACCTAAAGTAACTAATACAATTAGTTACAGATACCTGATACAGCTAATGATACAGGTTCCTTAGACTTTTCTTTATTTTGGCTGTTGAGTCTTGACYCCTTTTTAAAGACTGCTGGCTTCCTAGTAGTGATTAACTAAAGTGATTAAAAAACCTCAAACAACTTTTATCCTTATTTTGAATACAAATGAAATATTTCCAGAGGTATTTATCTGAACAAACAAAAGTTGAAATTAATTAACAGAAGTTAATTTTGGAAGCAAAGTCAGCRGAGGAACAGATGAGATTTTTCCAGACAATCCTTTAAAAGAAAACAATTTTCTCTTGTTAGGGATTGTGTAAGTTAAGAAGTTTATAGCAAGGGATAGCATAGAATCAGCAAAGAATACTGATACTTTTATCAGTATTCTTAACCTCAAAATATCTCTGAACTTTAAATTTAAACAGTATGAACGTTGTTTTAGYAGGGTACTGTGGACAGCAGTTTAGGAACTGTGGATCTTTAGGGTAGTACAAAATTGAGGTTGCAGTTTTGCTCCACTCTTCGATCTAACAGCTTATTGCCACCAGGAGGCGGTTCATCTCCCTCTGTCTTGCTTGTGTGGTCTTGCTGTTTCCCTTGAACAACTGTGGCTTTTTTCTCACTTCTCGCTGAACAAATTCAGCTTGCTAACATGGTGAAAAATATTTACTCTTCCATCCCTGGCTTAGTTTTCAGATGGTTTAATGGGTTGTCTCAGTTGCCCTCCTCTCTCTACAGGTCCATCTGTCTCTTTGTGTCAACTTCTTCATTAAACAGGAAAAAATAGTACACACACAAAAAAAGTGGCCAGTATTCTAGAATAATTCTGCCAGGGTAGTTTTCTGTGGAGTCAGATGATCTCCAGTGTGGATGGAGGGGGAACAGAAGAAATACCTCATCCCCTTTCTAAAGTAGCAAGCTGGTAGATTGCCTCAGGCATACTATGTTATCCTAAAGTGTTTAAGGACATTCCCTAGGGATGGGTAATACCCTAAGAYGTGAATGAAGTAATAACATTACTTCTGTCCTCTTCCTTTTAAAATTATGTTTAAAAACTGGCTTATTTGTAAATACTGCATTTTATGATGTCCTGAATGAATGTTTTTTGTAAGTTGCTTTCTCTGTGCAAATAGTCCCTTGCCTATGCTTTTTCTTGTTGACAGGTTTACATGAGTGCTGAAGAAATACCTGATATGGGAGGAGAATTTGTGCTCTGTTATTATAGCAATAATATGCAGTCAATAGTTGGTATCAGCCAGCCTTTTCAGGTAATATATTTGGAAGCTTTGATTAATGATGATATTTTTATTTCTTTTGCTTTCATATGCATCTGAACATAGGTGTGTGCAACTGTGTTATTACTGGGGGACGTTGCAGCAGTAATTGCAAGAAAGATATGTGCTRACTAACACCCAGGAAAAAAAAATTGCTGTTAYGCTGAAAGACATGCTAAAAAGTAGCTGTTATAGCAACACATTGTTGTAATGAAATAAGGCAGGTTTATCTCTCTCAGCTTTCATTTTTGGAACTTCAGTCTCTGTCAGTTAGGTCCCTAGTTTCTGTAATTCAGCTTAATTTAAAAAGCTGCCAACTTTTGACAGATCATAAGTGAACCCTTTGTGCTCCCTTCTGTGGTGGATTCACACAGAAGTGCTTCCTGTATGTTCAGATGCTTAAATTTGAGAAAGAGGGGACAGCTGAAACTCAAGTTATTTGTTTAACTGGCATTTCTGTTTAATTTTTAAAAGGGTAACTTAACCTGGACGAACTAGATGAAGCAACCAGTCATTGCTTCTTCTACCCAAGCACTTTTTGCCAAAATCATTTTGTTTGCGCGTAATTTTCCATGCTGCCATGACTGCKCTAATGTGTTCTAGAATGACTGAAATATAAGTTCTTTGCTGTTCTTGGGTGAAGGGGTTTTAGGAGACTCTCAAACTCCATTACCTTAGGGAGTACAATACTGAAGATTACTGGGCTGGTAAAACTCAGTGATACTGTTCATACTTTTCT
The DNA here is from genome assembly GCF_003343035.1 of Apteryx rowi. Taxonomy (NCBI): domain Eukaryota; kingdom Metazoa; phylum Chordata; class Aves; order Apterygiformes; family Apterygidae; genus Apteryx; species Apteryx rowi. The sequence continues at coordinate 2,055,150 of NW_020451304.1, forward strand.
TTATGTATTAGTGAAAAAAATGGCAGAGTCCAGTGTTTCAGCTGTCTCTAAGCATAAGATGACCAACAAACTCTGCAGCATAGTTGTCAGTGGTATGTGGATACAATGCACTATATGAATATAAGAAATCATGTTAGTCATTTGGAATGCCTTTCTTTTTCCGTGACAGTTAGTGTTTTGATATCAGAGTTTAATGTTTTGTTACATTAATTTTTTTAAGCGTCTTAATTGCTGCATAGACATATCACTTAATTTCTCAGCAAATATGTAGGACATCTTTATATAATGGTATACTGACAGTATAGAGCAACACAGAGTTTCTGAATGTTTGTGCTATATTTAACTCTTTTCGACTTTTCTTCTAGATTCAGCCAAACAGAACATTAATAGAAAAGGATCTGGCACAGGAAGAGATCAGTTGGATGCAAAAAACTGACAATCTGGAATCACATAATGAATTCTGAAGTCAGAAAAGGCATTTAGTGGTCCTGATTCAGGAATCAGAGATGATTACCTTCTTTGTCTTAGTAATTATAGGCATTTCCTCTTAGAAGATGGAGTGAGGTAGTGCAAGGGTCCCACAGGTAGGGCTGTTCAGAAACTTTATAAGCTCATAGAAGATAATTTATTGTAGAAACAGATATTTTTATTGTTACGATGAGAGTAACACTAATGTTGCACTGGATGGGAACTGTAAAAATAGTACCKAATGAACGCTGTTTGGTTTAAGATGACAGACGTTTCTAATCCAATGACTTAACCTAAGTAAGTTGCATTCCATAACAGATTTTGGACCTGCTCCTTTTCTTTTTTCTAGAGGATGTTTTATTAGCGATACAATTCACAGAGCTGTAACCGCTTAATCACTGGTTTCCAATGTTTGAGTTTAACTGAAGTTATTTTAAAAATTATTTATTAGATACAGTTATCTAGCTTATTTTAAATTTTTGTTTGACTTTTAAATGTAAGCTAATTACCTTTTGGGAAACACATGTGACAACAGGTCACATGAAAACAAAATGTTTRGAACGTGTAAATTCTCCTTTGGTGGCAGAATCCCTTTTCTTCTGCCTTACTTCCCACTTACAATTCTTGCAGGATTTTCCATCTTTAATTCTTCCAGATTGTGATATATCAATCAAAATACACTTTTTCTGATTTTTGGATTCTTTTATAAAACAATTTATATAGCAATTTGTCTATTCCCTTTCTCCCTCTGATTAAAAAAGTAAAATAAACACACTTACACTAGTCACTGACTTAGAGTTAAACCAAGATCATATCTTTCAGAAARAAATGTCTCCTGTAAAGAAATGATTTAGTATAGGTTAGCGAAGTAGTTTAAGAAGCACTTGATGAAGAGCTAAGTGATGATGATACTGTKCTTGTTTTCTGCTGTCACATTGTATTTAGAAAGCTAAAGCCATATTTAAGTACTTCTGCGATACCATTCTGCCACATAAGTAATTGCTACRCTTACTACAGAGATGACATGAATTATAAATGGAGAATTTAAACGGAACAAGCTCTTTCTTAAGGCATGATCCATGCTACCAAAAATTGTAAAGCTCTTCCGTTTATAGCAATCAGTCTGCAAAATTTTTGTTTTTCAGAGGTGCTTATACTTAAATGTCTTGTACATTTGAGAGTGGAGGTAGAATGAGAAAGATCAAGTAATAAAAATAAATTTAAAAAAATAAGGTAGTTAGCTTTAGAAATGGTTTTGTTTGATGAGGAAATAGAGATCTTTAAAAAGGATTGGAAGTGGCTCTGAACGTTCCACAGAATCTTGGACTGCAGTGCTGAGAAAGAGCACTGGTTGGTCTCCCATGTTCTGGATATAYAGCTTTCAGCTGCCTACCATGTGTGGTAAGTAGGGGTAGTTACTAATCACTGTCTTGTCAGTTATGAATGGAAAAGAGAAAATTCAGTTCAAGTGGGAGAGAGAAGCAAAGAATGTTGGTGTGTATATTTTGGAGTGTTGCTTGAGAACTGAATGGATTCCTTTTTGCTCACATTCTCAAAGCTTTGGTTCTTTTAGCTAGGATTCTTTTGAAAGAGAAAGTGAGCKCTCTGTGATACCTGTTTTGCATAGATTTCTGGGGTCTGAGAGTCTTTATCTGTGTTAGGGTTTCCACAGTGTACAAACTGGTTAGTTTTGTTGCAATTTGGAGTTTAAGAGCACCTAGCCTCTGTAAATTTTAGTTGTATCTTAGCCTAATGCTTGGTATTGAGAATTGTGTCCAGTTGTCTATAGTGAGGGCAGGTTTAGAGGGTACTGTGTTCAGTGTATGGATTAAAACTATCTTGAGGCTTACACCTTGTACAGTTTTATTACACTTTGGAGCAATATTAGAAACCATTTTCATATTTGTACCAATCTTGCAAGATTTTGTTTTGCACTAAAGCTTTCAGATACTTTACATTTCATGGTAATTACATCTTCAGACAAAGCCTTCCTGAATTGCAAATAACCTGCAGTTTTTGAGTTCTTGCTCTGTTTCTGATATTACTTGTATGATTGTATTACCATGTTCCATGCAAGGAGAATCCAGCGGAGAGCTCAAAGATGAAAGAATTGTGGTCTTTGAATTCCATACTGCAGCTGGTGACTTACTGTGGACCAAGATCCAGTTTCTTCTAATCAGGGTGCATCTGCCATTCATGAACAGCTCAGAGGGGGAGCCCTACCGCCATGCAGGGGCACTTTACMTGGGCAAGAAACCCAAGCTCCTTAATGTTGCATGGGAACCGATAACCTTCTTGGTCACTGGAGATAGAAGCTGCATTTTGTAAACTAATCCTTTGCACCACAGGACTTYACTGAAAATGCCCACAGCAGCTGTGATTAAATCTGCCTGTGTGTAAGTAAGACACTGCACAAAACTGTATACTCCCTTCTTTAGTATTGTGCACACAGTAGCAGTCTTAAATATTGTTTACTACTGTTACCTATGGTAGCTTTTCAAAGTATTCCGTGACCTATACAATGTAATTTCTGATGAAATTTATCTTTCTTGAAACACCTTTAATTAGATGTTATAACCACTGGAAATGTTTTTATTCYCATGTTTTTTCTTTTTGTGTACCACTGAAATAAATCCTGAACTGTTCTACATGTTTCTATTAATCTGAGAAAAATGTACTGGGGAGAAGAGGGGGGAATTCAGTCAGTGCGTGGTAGCAGTTCTCCATGTAATTTTGGTATTTTTAAAATGCAAATATATTTGCATTCTAAAATACTGTTGTATCAGTAGTAACATATTTGGTAGGGCTTTGGACTGCAAAGGAAGGGCCAAAGACAAAATAGATTTTCTTTTGGGCAAATAAAAATCTTTCATTTAAATGAGTTTAGGATTTAATGAACCTAAATGATGTCATAAACTTCTGTTTTGGATCTTTTTTTCCCCCCTGAATAGATGTCTGAATACACTGAAATAATAGCATGTTTAGACTGTTGGGCATAAATAGCGCCTCCTGCCCCCCCCCCCCCCCCCCCCCCCCGCAAGAGTTACTTTCAATAATACTGAATTCTGGAGTGCAGGTTACTAACAGAGGAAAAATAGCATATTTAGTAACTTTTTTTTCTGTAGGAAATTTAGATTTTTGAACTAAACAAGTGCTTTATTGCAGGAGATTGAGCCTGATACCATGTAAGTTAAATTTGAACTGTATTTCATGTCCTTCTCAGTCCAAGTACAAATCTGTTTATACCAATGGTCTTGCTGATGCTCACACAGGGACGAATCTGATTGAATGTGGTGGCTCTCTGTGCCTTTTCTTCCCCTGAGAAACTACAGCAGTGTTTGGAAACTCTTGCCTATATGAAATTCTATACAGACTCACATTTACTACTTAAGTTAATGCTCTTCACAGTGCTTCCCATCAATGATAGAAGAATCTCTTCTGTTATCAGTATTTCTATTTTGAATAAGATGTTGGGAACTTCTCTGATGAATTTGGGACCTATTTATTTAGTAAGACAAATTTTCTGTGTCTTAGACTTCTTCAGTTCTAATCATTAATTTGGGAAACTAATTTTACTCTGTCWGTAACACCTAAAAAGATGGAATGAAAAAAGACCCTTTAATGGGAGGCAGTGAATACAGGTGATCTTTAATCCTATATTAGACTCAGTCTCATGCTGATACAGCTATTGTTTGTGATTCTTCAGAGAAACAGAATTCTGAGCAAAATATTCCATCTGTTGATGAGAGTAAGTTGAACCTAACTCATGTTTGTTTCCTCATTTCGTTTAGTATACTGTCAAGTCTCTTCAAACTTAGCTTCAGTATCTACTTCAACTGGTTTCTAGCTGGAGGTGAGATCAGTGAAAGAGGCTGACGGAGAGGAGCTGAATGATTGATAGCTGACAGTAACACAGTAAAAGAAAATTGAAGTGTTGTTCTTAGCCAGGGGAAACAATAGAAGAAGGTGCTCACTAACATTTGCTTTTCCCAAAGCATTCTCTCTTCTCTATTGCACTTCTAATTTCCTTCTCATTTACTGAGGTTTTCACTCCATTGAGGAGGTTTTGGTATTTTCATTGTAAAAATGCTTAAACCATCTGAATTACATTCTTTATTTTTAAAAGCAGGTTCTTCCAAATTCACTTTTTCATAGGTTGCATGACTTGAAATTTTCTTGTCTTTTTGAAGGAGCTGTTACACTATATTTCATAGTTTTAATATTTTTGTTTCATTATAAATTTCATATCAGTTCACTTCCATCTAAGTGTAACTCGTCATAATTCCCTGCTGTTGCATGATTCTTTTTAAAATAGGAAAGATGTCTACCAAGGAATGTTAGCCAGTATAGCCTTATTTAACTTCCATATAGGATATTTCTGATTCCTAGCTAACTGCAGGATATGCAGTGTATCATTGCACATAGATAGTACAGCTCTGTGTAAACAGGAAATATTTCTAAGATGTCTTGCGTGTTTGCTAGACCCTAAAAATACACTTTGATAAAGACTATTGTTTCTATTACCACTACTTCCTTCTCTGCTCTTGGACACTAAGTGACACTCGGATGAACTTGCCTTAATTAATATACTGCAGTGGAAAGGCCAGTCCAACAAAGCTTGAATTAGGTTTTCCTTGAGGGRGGAAACGATGTCTTTTTTGAGAAGTCTGCATTACTACCAGGAATATTTCCGATGGTCCTTTCTATCCTTGGATATAGGGAATTCACTATTGGAATGTGATCACTGAGGGTTCTTTGTACTTACCACTATGTAAATACCAGCATTATTAACAACTTTATAACTCATGCTCTAAAYATGTAATATTCTTGTTTTCTTATATCTACTTTTTTTTCCCTTATACCAGTCTTGAAAGAGAATGAAAGAAATATTTTGTGGAAAGATGGAAGTTTTTGCGGCCAGTTGTCTACATGTATAGCTTTCTTGATTTCATCCTCTTTAACTCTGTGGCTTCAGAGACAAGCTCAAACATTAGTTTTGTAGTATACAGTCCTGCAGAGTAAGTTACACTTTGTGTGGCTGCTTTGTTCAGCCATGGTGAAGGCACACTCCACCTGCTGAATCTGTGCAGTGTATATTGTGTATAGGTACTCTGGAAATTGAGCTACTCGGGGGGACTATACTGAACCTGTTCAGTAGCTTCAGCTTAAGAAAAATCATATACACGTGTGTGTCCATCTCCATCCCACCTCCCTGTATTGTAGTAGAACTGTTGTCTTTCTGTCACAGGGTCTTTGTGGTTAATAAAAAGAGCATCTCATATATGCAGTCTAGAAAGTAGCAAGCAAACCTGTTTTAGGGGGTATTTGGCGCACAGGTTGGAAGAATCACTGGAGGAAAACAATGAAGGCAGAAGAAGTTTGAGATCTAGGAGTGTAAACTGACAAGAGGAAATGCAGGGATGCAGGAAGAATCAAAAAAATAAGAATTTACTAAAACCATAAGAAAAATGTAGTAGCTTTTTTTTGTCATGTTCATGGTAGGAAATCTTGTACAGTGCAAGTTAATTTCCTTTTTCTTAACTGGTTAGTTACTCAAGCATTTTATCTCTACAGTACTTTGAAGAACTTCCTGTAGTTACCATGTGAGCAATTGGTATTTTTTTTATTGCTCTGCCTCTTTAAACCCAGTATATTGGAGTCCAAGATGAAGAATCTTTTCTATGTAAAATTCTGGGTAGATCTGTAGTCTACCATATGGTTCTGTCGTGCTAATACCTATGAAACGGCATCCGCAGCGGCTTGATTTTTCTAAGTCTGCTGGGACTAAAATGGAACATCAGCAGAAGTCTGCAGCAATAAACACAAACATAAATTTAGGTTTCTTGGACCTGTCTTGGCACATTGTAACTAGTGGAAACTAGTTCTTGAACTTAATTGTTGTTCCAGCTCACACTTGCACTTAGTATAAATACAGGGGTTCATCTCTTCCTCTCGCARCAGGGCTCTGAACCAAAGATTGCACGTAGTCGGAGGGTTCTCCCAGGCTATTCTGTGAATTCTGCTGCTGTGCTTTGAAATTGGAACTATCTGTAAAAAACAGAGAGATTTACTAGCTTAAGTCTTGTAAAGATGGAATTGCAGATTGAACGTATTCCTACAGGAGAAATCATCCGTGTGGTCAGTCGCAATGGAGAGYGCAAGACTGTAAGCCTGTTTTTTATTGGTCTCTCTTTCTCTCTTGCTGTAGTCTTATTTACAAGATAACTAACTTAGTAACCGTTGTTCTGAGTCGAGAAATTTGGGGAGGGGGAGGCTTCTGTAAGACTAGTCAGTGACGTGATTGTAGTCATGTTTTAAACAATTTTCTTTCACTATAATGCAGTTAGTAGCAATGAATTTTAATATTAAGTGTTTGGGAGCTTAGGAAATGATTAAAGTGTATTTCATGTAAGTTATTTCATTGTACTACAGTYGCCGTGATCAGCAGTTGGTGCCATGGCCCAGTAGTATTGGCTGTATCAGAATTTTGGAAGAACCTTCGAAGTAAAAAGGCAGGGAAGCAGCTTTGAAAAAGAGTGCCTTGATCCTCTTTAATCGTGATTGTCTGTGTTGTCATTGGATTCACGCTTTAGATGTTATGCAGAAGTTCTTGYATCAAAAGTTTTGGGATAGAAGAACATATCAAAGGAACATTATTGCCATCTTGATGAACTGCATGTACTGTTGTGACTGTTTTACTGAGTTAGAGTCAGGATTTTGTATGTAAACATATAAATGGAAAATCTGGGTGAACTGTTTATTTCCAGTTTGACGTGGCAGAGTTAAATAGTTCAGAAAGACATAGTGCTTTTCTAAGAATRATTTCAGTTTTCAAGACTTGGAATGAATGGTGGTTCTGTGTGTTTTGCTTTAGAATATTTTCTAATGGGATTTGTATATTTTTAATTAAAAGGGTCTAAAGAGAAGGAACAGTTTAAAAACCTCTTTAAATCCCTCTTATGTTTAAAAGTCACAGGTGGTGTTYCTTCCCTTGTTGTCAAGGCTTCATTTTCTGGATATGAAAATGTGATTGTTGATTATGGCTAATAATGCAGCTTATTACACTGAGAGGTGAATAGCTCGCATTAAAGAAAACTGACAGCTCATCCCATTCCATAATTGCTCATCTAATATGTATAGACTAGTACTTAATACACAGCTGAAAAAGATGCAGTAGGTTTTAAAGCTGCTTAAACAATCATTTTATACCTAAATGCGACTGTGTATTTATGTCTATATCTCTTTGTCATAGGTACTTGAAAAGTGTTTAATATACCTCCTTCTGGTAAGAGAATTGCTCTGGGCAGAGCCGTCATGTGCTAAAGTACACATCTGTGCATGCTGCTCCAGTTTCCTAGCATTGTCTTTCTAGTAAGTAATCTGAAACTTGATCTGAAAATTCGCTAAGACATTTACTGTGTGGATTACACAATTGTTAGGTAGAGCCCCTTTATTTCCAAAAATCCAAGACAATCCTTGTCAGAAGATGCGATAGTAGCAACTCTGCTATTCTTTGGTTTCCAGTAAGTGGTCGGGGAATGTTATTGACTGACTTGTAGTGACAGTAGGGGACACTGGCTGGACTGAATTGTCTTTCCCCCAGGGAACTTCTTTCAGACCTTACCCTGAATAGCATGTGCCAGGATCCTGGGGGAGACAGCAGAGAGAAAAGCTCTCTGATTAAAAAGTTTTAAATAACAGCACATAAAACTGTAATTTGCTACTTTGAGAATAGCACAGGGTATTTGTCAAGAGCTGTGGGTGCTGCGGGAATGCCTGGAGAGTAGTTTGTGATGTASTGTGCTTTACTACAAACAGACACTTATAGCTGAAAATACTTTGAAGTGCTGCAGGAATGGGAAGCGCACAGCTTTGCTGTTTCAGCTCCATCGAGTTTGGTCTGTTAGAATCAAATGAGAAGCAGAATTTCCCATGGATCTTGGTGAGACTGCCACCAATGCTTAACGTGCCTCAGAGATGAACCAAGATGCTTATTGCTGCACAGAGTTGAGGGGTGGCAGAGTTCGCTCTGGCTTTGGGGAATCACACCAGAGTTGAACTTGACCCTGTGGCCTCGTCAGAAAGRTGCGCCCGTGGTGGCTCCCACAAAGGAACATCAGTGGGGAGGGGACGGTAAAATCATCGTCTCTGTTCACGCTTTATCTGTTGCGCGGCTGGAGGAGACAGGTGCCTCCCTAGTTTTAAGTAACGAGCGTGCGAGGCGAGGCGGGGGCCGAGCAATGGACTCCGCGCGTGGGGCTTCGTGCCTGCCGCGCCGGAGGCGGCCGGGAGGCAGCGGGGCAGGTGCGGGGGCGGG
>NW_020451304.1:2064554-2073213 GCF_003343035.1 Apteryx rowi
TGCCGCCCGCCGCGCCTGGCAGCGGCCGGGCCCGGGCGCGGCTGGGAGCGGGGCGAGCGCGGGCTGCTCCGGCCGAAACGCGGCCCGCGGCGGCGTGTGCGTGTGTGTGTGTCCTGCCTTGGCCGCTTAAATGTCCGTTTTCTGTGCGCGTCCCGCTTGGTCTACGCGTTTGGTGCCGTCGCGCGCCCGCTGGGGATACGCTCTGCCGTGGGAAGGGCGCTTGCGGGAATAACTCTCTCCTCTTGTTCGCTGTCGGTTGTACAGGTGCCTTGAAAGCGCTCTCCTCATAAGGCCGGTATTACTAGTCTTCTCTTGTAGGTGGCTACGTTGACTAACACCATAACTTAGACCACAGGGTGGGTATCCACCCGAGGGTCCCYATGCGTCGTGCTAGTTTTGTGCCAGTCTTCCCCCTTCCTAATGTACCTGGAATTAACTGCGGCAAGTGACAGTGATTTAGGGAAGGAATCCGACTCTGTGCTGAATGGATGTCTTATTCTAGTAACTTGGATCTTCAAAGTCTTAACCCAGTTTTAGCTTCTTCTTTGTATTTTTTTTTTGGGGGGGGGGGTGGACTACAGAAGGAAAATAACTCCGAGGTACAACACAGAGAGCACTGTGGTAYTGAGCCTTCACGAGACTGTTGCCAGAGTCAGAAGGCTTCTCCAGAACTTCTCGTAGGTGACGGCTGTCTAGTTTTAGCAAGTGACAAATGAGAAAATTTGCTTGGTTGGTGGGACAAGCTGTGAAAGCAAGAACCACATCTGAGAGTAGCTTGGAAGGGAAGCATGTTTCTTTCATCTCCTTTTGGAGCAATAGATAATTACCAGCTGTCAACACCTTTTGAAAACTGTTTTAGAAACTGCCTAAGGCACACAGAACTGATGAGTTCTTAGTTTTTACTGTAGGCCCCGGTATGGCAACTACTGTTCCAACATTTGATGATTTTCAGTTTTGATACTGGGTTATAAGCATGTGTTTTTGTGAGGGCCTGTGTAAATATAAATCTTCTCTTTTACTCTGTGGCCAATGGGGTGCCAGACTATAGGTGTCCTATCCTTTTTTTGGGGTTTTTTTTGTTTGTTTGTTTTTTAATATCTGGATCATAATACACTAAGGAGGTGAGAGATCCTGTGTGACTCAGGACTCCAGAGTGTGCAATTTCTGTTCTTCGTTGTATTTTGCATAGCAAATAGTGAAGAAACTTTCGTGGCTTCAGACTCTTGTGATTTAGGATGTATTTTTTGAAGAATTAATAAAATGTATGTGAGAAATTATGTAGGTCCTAACAAAATTGTTCAAGCTGGGTAGACTTTTTTTTTTTTTTAATGTGATCCAAGTCCGGTGGAGGATGGGCGTGCAAAAACTGAGGGCCTAGGAAGCTAATAACAGATCAAATATGGCATGTGTTTCTAAGAATAAGCTCAAACTATATGGAGGCCTTTACGCAAAGGTAAAATAATTTCAGTCTTATTCTAGTGGTATTCAAACATCAAGAATTGCTTATTATTTGTATTGTGGTATTGCCTTTTTGTGCTGGGAACCGTACGCTTTCTAGGACAAATTCCTGTTCCGCTGTCAAAATGGACAGCCTGCACCAAAACGCAGAAGAAAACTGTGGTAGCTGGCCGCTGTCACAGAGCAAAGTACAAGCTATAGCTGCTGCGTGCTTTCACTCACCCATGTGCTCTCACCTGGCAGTTTTGAATAATTCCAGTATGCAAGATGCGGAGGATGATTGGGCGAGAGCACTTTGCCCCCAAGTTTGAAAGAATAACGAGTGAGTACTGTTCGCAGCGTGCTCTCAGACACCTGACATTGTCTGTAGGACGAGTTCCTGTTTGGGAAAACCCAGCGTGTTACTGGTGCTGCAGAAAAGGAGGTGGAGAGAATTTCAAACAAAGCGCAGCAGAACTTCCTGAAGGTAGTGTGTCCTGCTGCCTTTTGTTAGCAACAAAACCGTAACTGTAACTAACTGTAACTTTCGTATAAACTGAAGAACCATATGTAGAGCTGTATCCGCGTGTTGCTGAAGTGCAGCTGTCATGAAACCAGGTGGTGACATGCTTTGGCGTACCTGTATGGATGACAGTCAGATGTGGTTAATTTTTCAGAACTGATCCAAGTTAAAACTGACCAAACAAAAGGAGTAGTTAATTTTAGTCTGGAGCAGTTTCCCAGTTCAGTTCACTGTGTGAGCACCTGAACGTCTGTGCCAGCATGACGCACATTATGGCACAGGAAGAAGTGGCTGGGATCAAGTGGAACTGCTCTTTTGGTAGCGGCAGTGGCTTATGCTGGCATGAAGTGAACATGCAATTATAGCGTGTGTTTGTCTTCTCTTAAGGCTTTTACTGTGTTACAGCTCTCATGCCTTTATAACCAACTTGTGAGTGGTGTGGTTGGCTTTGACTAGGATTACTGTCCCTGACTTTGATAGAAACCATACATCTAACCTCCTATCATCCTTTCTAGTGGATGAGGTTGGTATGGGTTGTCTTTATGTGAAGTTGTTAACACTTGTTATTTTTCTGCCCGGGGGAGCCACTTTTATTGTGCTTATTCCTTATAGATGCATTAGTGAGGCAGGCGGCCAGCTCTTCTCGGAAAGCATTAATACAGATGGAAGCAAGTGCTATAGGTAAATGTGAAATGCTAAGAAAATCTATTGTGACAGAAACTTCTGAGGGGACAAATCTCAAGTAATTCATTACAACTGAGTCATGTTCTGCTGGGAAAAGAAAGCTCTTGTAGCCTTTAGAGCCCTGCCCTGCATTATTTAGCTGTTCTGCAATACCTAGAACAGTAGGGTCAATACCTTTTCTGTTTAATGTATATCTTCAGCATAGTCTGGCCTATATTAAGTTCCTGTACTGGAAGATGATAATGATTAGTATCTAGAACTTCTGTGTCACTCATGCTTACATGGACAGCTTTCCCTGGCAGCTTTTCTCTTTGGGAAAGAGCTTGATCACATGTGAATGACCAGCGAGCTGTTCTTCACTGGGACACTTGCAGCTCTCTAACTGGTGCGTTGACCTTGGTCCAACTCGGTCACCACCCTTCCTGTAGTTCAGTTCATCAGCTGATAATAAATGAACGCAGAGTTTTAGCACTTGGCAGTGCCTTTGGAGTGCTGTAATATTTGCCTTCTAGACAGTGAAGTCCTGGAGCTGGGAGACGCAGCAGCCTGCAGTTACTGGAAAGTTTTGTTACCAAATGGGCAGTGTAATTGCTGGTGGCGAAGCATGTGGATGTTATGTCAAAATGCGTTCTTATTTTAGCTAGGAAGTGGATGGTCTGTGAATCTCTCTAGCTAGGAAGTAAATGGTCTATGAATCTCTCTCACTCACACTCCACCCCAGACCTCCCCTTTGCCACAGATTTTTTTTTTTTCTCCATAAAAGAGCTTTCTGAAATCATTGTTAGGCAAAAAGATGCATGCAGACAAAAACACAGTTATGATAGCATTCAGCCTGCTATTTAGATGCAAACTGCACCTTGGAAGCTATAGCTACTTTAAAAGGCTGTGCCTTTAAAATTATGATTTTGGTATTTTTTTTTGGAGGCACCTTTCTGGCAAAAATTTACCATGGGTGTTTGACATTCGGGGTTTAGTTGTAGTATTCTTGCCTCTGACCAGAGGTTTCCTTCCTCCTCAGGATAGTATAGAGACATTGTCCTGTTCTTTGCAATAGTGCATACTCATAACTGGAAGACAGCCTTTAGTGAGATTTTGAGACTTTGGGAAGCCTTTGCATCTTAGAAGGTGAAATTACATTTCATTAGTAGAGTGATCCGTGGTGCCTTATGCCAGCTGACAATCACCAAGTGTATTTGGCCATTTTGCTAATGAAGAGCAGCATTACTGAAGCAGCTCTAGTTCAGCTGGAGGGCAACGTTTGTCAAAGGGCTTTTGTGAGTTTATGATTGCGTTTTTTCTTCATTACCACATACTCAATATTTCATGTTTGTCTTTACCTCTGTTTTCATTACCACCTGCTCTCTAGTCTAACTTGGATATTTGAGTCCAAGAATGTGTCGTCTTTACTTCAGAATTTTAACAACAAATTGAGAACAGAAAAGAGCAAAAATTCAGCTCTTTTACTTTGATTATCATACATGGCTGAGGTGTCCAGAAAAGTCCATGTCCATTTGTATAATAAGGAGATAGTGGTCTATTTAACTTTTTAAAAAATTAAATTCCACTGAAATAGAACAACTGGAACTGCAGAAGTAGGAGGAAAACTATTTTCCATTCTGAAATATGTCTTTGTTTAGTGCTGCCTGTTGGGTTCTTAAAACTTGCTAAGAGTAACTAATAACTTCTACATTATACAGTCCACACTGAGTCATTGTTTACTCAGGGAAATGGCTTTCAACAGCCAGACTTGTTTGCTAACTTTAATAACTTAAACATGCAGTTCCACACATTACAAGACAGCACGCTATAATCAACATTCTTAAAGAACAAAAACCGATATGTATTTGCAACACTACACAATGTTGCATTATAAGTAGTATTTCTGCAGTTCCTGTTTTTATCAGGAGCTTTTTAGCAAAGCCAGGTATGTCCAATGGGGTAGCTTTAACAAAAGAGAAGATTTATTGTACAAAGTTATTGTAATATTTTTAAAAGAAATTTCATTCATCCTTCCAAATTGGAGACCAGAAAGCTTTGTTCTCTGTCCACACATCTTGTTGTTTGCAGCAGCAGGTTGTTTTATACTCCAGGATTTTGGAGTTCAGAGTTGCTGCTTCTGCACCTTGCGAGGGAAAGTCGCACCTTTGCATTGGGAAGCCAGGAACTCTGCCTCCGACTTGGCGCTCGTGATTCTTTTGCCTTAGCGAGCACTGAAGTTCAGTTGGGAGAGGTTTCTTGCCTTTTTTGACTGCCTACTATTTTGTGTTAGCATGTTATTTTCTCACAGATTTTACAAGTAGCTTTCCTATCCACCCATTACGTCTATGAACATTATTATTATAACCTGGGTTTGTGTACCTGATGTTTTTCAGTGTACTGAACAAACAAAGCCAAGTATATCCAATGCTATATAATAGGCTTGTGCATGTGGGAACAGAAGTGGGGGCAGCTAAGCGTGCCTGACTTGCATGTGAAGGAGCAGTGTGGGAAGAGTTCTTGGACTGTTAAGATGTAACGTTCTTTTGAAGGTATTTCAGATCTTCCTTTTGACTTTATACATTTCTGAAGTTGACAGTCAGTTCTTTTTCCTTCAGATCTACTAAGTACCACATAATTAAAATATATTGCAACTTGGGATAGGAGATTCAGAGCTATATGATGGCTGGAAAAGTATAATAATGTATAATGAAGAACTTTTGTGATCCATTGCACCTTTCAAACAAGAGGGAAAGATAGCTATCAGATTTTTCAAGCAAACCAAACACTTAATTCTGAATAGTGTATTAAAAATATATATTTCTAATTTCTCCTAATGCCACAGCTTTCTTGGCCACAGATTTATTYGAACACAGAAAGGAGAAATTAAGGGCTCCTCTGAAAATGAGGGCAAGTGTGAAATATGTAACTTCCAAAGTACCCCATTTTATTTGTGCTTGGATTTGTTGCTTTTAAAGTTGGGGGAGAAAATCAAAAGCGAATTTTGCAGAGAAGCACAGAGTGTGTTTTTGTGAGCCTGATAGTATTGCCCTGTGGGAACACAGATGATTTCTAACTTTAATCCTGCTGCTCTTCTGTCCGGAAAGCTGGTGGATAGGAACTGGACACAGCAGCTTATGGAGCCTTTAGCAAAGCTGGAACATACGTAGCTGATTAAACAAGCATGGTGGGGTTTTACATCACCCCTAAAATCTATGAAAACATTGCTCTGAGACGCTCTTCTACAGGAATGCCTTTAGGTGACCCCACTGATTTGACCACGTCAGAATTTCTCCCTTGTTACCCAGTTAACACAACTAACCGCGCAGTGCTGTGAGAGTCCTAGCTGGGTTTGGGGTTGCTGACAGCGCCGGTGTGTTTCCTTGGGCTTAAAGCTGTGCTGTCACCAGTGTAGGATGTCCGGGTGGAAGCTGGCTTGTGTCCGCTCAGCTAGAGCGGAGGCAGAGAAGTCAAAGTATGTCTGCGCATATCCAGGTTAGGCCCTGCTCCTTGGATAGGGATCTTCATATATTCATAACCCTTGGTGGATTTGCCTATTTTGTGCTGGCTGCAGCCTGTAACATAGATCAGATCAATCTCATTTTGCCCTCACGTATGTCTCTGCAACCTCCTGAAGAAGTGGATCCACAGACCATTTAGCAGAGCTGAAGAAAATTAAAGCTCTGCTTTATGAAATAGTTTAGGGACCTGTGCATATACCTTGGCTGTCTTATTATTTCAGATAGTGCTTGGTTTCAGCAGTTATGATTCCGGTTTCCAGCAGGAAATGTGTCTTTAAATTACTTGAAATCTTTTTCTGTACAGAGATGCAGTAGCACTGTCTTTGTCATTTAGATGTTGGCTATCTTAAAAAAGATATTTTTTAAGATTATCCAAGATTCTCCTTTAACATCACCAAGATGACTCCTGAATTCACTGGAGAAATAGTGCTCTCAAGATTGCTTATGCAGGGAGTGGAGAAACCAAGCTAGGAACAGTTTGGGATAATGAAGAAGGGATAATTTAGGCACTTTTATGAGGTGTTTCTTAAAACAGATGAGTTAGTCCCTAGAACGTTTAAAAACCACATGACTGCATGAGTGATGCAGGCACAATATCTTTTTACATGATTAAAGAATACATGGTTTGGTTATAGGCCATCTGTATATTTGGGCAAAACTTTAGGCATTACTCATCTTAAATGCAAACTAATCTGATCTGAGAGAATTGTGTCTGATACAATGAGGAAGTATTAAGGAAAGGAGAGCAAAACAAAGAAGGAAAAGGACTCGGAGATGGGTTGCCCTTCCTGGAGATTGTTGTAGAGAGTGGTCACCTTGGGACCTCTTTGCTGCATTGGTGAGAGTTACTGGAACAGTGAGTATATGGTGCTGGGAGTGAAGGCTGGTGTGCTGTTCTGGCGGCTTGGTCATGAGGGCACCATGTGAAGAGGAAATATTGCAAAAGATGCAAAGTTCTATGTGTAAAAAAAACTTGTGGAGAGAAAGGGTGTTTGGTCTTTCTCCCTTAAACCGAAACCTGATTAGCTGCCAAGAGTCTGTGCCTGCTGTAATGGTTCTGTGTCTAAGGGGGGATATAGGGGAGCTCCTTCCAATCTCAGGTCTGGAATATGTTTACCTGGAAACTACTATTATCCAAACAACTTTCTTAGCTCAGCTTGCACTGAAAGGAAAGTTCCTGAAAGTGGCTCGGTGTAGGATGGGAATGTGAACTATGTGCAGGCTGAAGTCCATGGAACTCAAAAGCCGCACTCATGTGACCGTTTACTTTTTTTTCCTAGAGTCTTCAGTTAAGTTGGCTGTTTGTCATCAAATGCATTTTTGCCTGAAATACTAATTGTCTGCCATCAGAAATAGGCAGCTTCTGTGAAAGGGTCACATTGCCCCATCAGTTGAAAATGGTGAGTGGAAGAAGATGGATGTTGCTGCAGGTTGAGTGCACATGTTCATAAAGAAATCTCTCAACATTGTACAAGCAGGGCATTACTGTCAGAGGAAACATTGTGTTGTGACAAATCTTGCATTTTGTTTTAGATAGGTTGTAAAGGCAAATTCTAGTATAATGGTCTAGAAATGGCTGTCAGCTTGGTACCCGGCCTTCTGTTTTGAACAGTGAGTTTCACTGGTTAGCTTTGCTAGCACYGTGTTGAACTTCTGGAGGTGCCCGTTAGGCTGTGCTTTCCCTGGCCCAAACTAAATGATCTTAATTGCAAACCACTTATCTGAACTGAATGGTTAATCAACACAAATGTGACACAGGGCTTGTCAGAGTGAAAAATCAATCAGTCGGTGCTTAGTGTGGGCTGGACTGAGATTTGCAGATTGATAGGGAATTGGAAAGTCCATTTGGGTCAGTAACTGGCAGTGACAAGCATGTGAAGTGAGCTCCCCCCTCCCTGCCCTCCTCTGTGGTTGCAAACAGAGTCCAGCATCATCAGCCCTCATTTCTGAGGCATGTTCCAAAAAGTACAAGTTCTTCACGGTCCTGTTGTGTAACAGGCCCACGTATTGGCCAGGTGTGTTTCTGTTGGCAAGTCTGGTGTAACATATATACCCACATGCTTGGGGGTAGGTAACTTGTACTGCTGATTTCCTGATTGTGGAACACTATGACTGACAGTCCTATAACCTCTAACATCATTCCTGGGCTCAACCTGGAGGCTGCTGGTGGTGATAATATATGTGCATTAGCTCTCAGAGTTTTACTCATTTGGAAGCATGTGTATATGTAAAGGGTAGGGAACTAAGCAAGCAGCCAGAGGATCTTTGAGCTTCCTCCGCTTCATTCTCAACTAAATGACCTTTTTGCACTTGTCTGCCCAGAGGATGTATTCCCCCAATATTTAAGGTGCAATTTCATGTCAGTATAAGCTTATTTAAATTGGTGTTGCTGTAGTTCAGCGTTCCCTGCCTTGTACCAGCACTAGCATCCATTTGAACCTTTGGTGAGCCAGCTGAAAGAAAGCTTGGAGAACACTGATCAAGCCAGGAGGGAAAAAAAAAAAAAAAAAAGCACCCG